>NW_015114887.1:40161-57108 GCF_001443285.1 Poecilia latipinna
GTATATATATATATATATATACTGCCACCCCTAAAAAATCCCTGCCCCCCCTCTTGCCACCCCATAAATATTTTTCTAGATCCGCCCCTGCCAACAGATTAAAACTATGATCAGAATTTATGTTTCAGAATCAAACATCATTTACTGGTTTATTTATTGTAAGGCTTCATGTTGCCTATTTTACATATATTGTCCACTTGATGGCGCAGTGGAGCAAATGAAGCACACGGTGCATCGGCTCATGAGTCGAACAGTTGGACAGAAAACCTCAGCGCTTCATGAAGCTTCATGTCGCCATCACCAACTTCCAGAGGAGCAGAAGGTGTTTGAGGTGGAACCCTTTGCTTCCTGAACACATCATCTGGTTTCTGAGGACATGCCGTTCATCGGAGCCTGGACCCACTCGTTCTTCAGATCTGAGCAGGCGTTCACACCAACATCTTAATTTCTCACTTACTTTGGCTTCGTCTGCGACTCTGGTAGTTCAGACGCCCACGCCTCGGTGGCAGATGACTCACGCTGGTACTGACTGCCAGGAGCCACCAGTCTCTGGATCTGCAGGACGCTCCTTTAGTCGGCGCTGATGGCAGGGTCTCCTTCTGTAGATTGGCTCGTTTATGTTGGAACCAGAGGAAAACGAAGGTATATTTGTGGCTCGTACCTGGGAAATTGACATTGAAGAGAAAAATCTTACAGTAGTTTTGTATTTGTAATTTTTTTCAGACACTAAACTTTGCCTACATTTCACAGGTTCTTCGGTACGGCTCACAGATTCTGTTCTGCAAGTATCAAAATATAAAAGTCCTGCTCTAATATTTTTGCTCCATTGAGTCCAATACATTTGGAGCAAAACTAATTCAAACACCTGTATTAACATCTGCATACAGAACTTTTTTTTATTAATATAAAATTGATTACCTGAACACGGAAAAGTTAGCAACTGGAACCACGTGAAACTGCTGACGCCTGTCACCAATGTTTTACAAGCGACACCACGCTGAGGTTTTGTGCAAAACGTTTCGTCTTGTGGGCAATGTGTATACCCATACAGCAGGGGGCGCTGCCAAGCTCAGAATAACAAACCAGAGGTGCCGCCAAGCGGCCCAGTGTTGAACTTCTGGTTGACTTCGGACATCCAGCTCATATTAAATCACAATAACATCCCACCAACTCCTAAAGATGCTCAAGTTAAAACCGTCCGTGCTAAATATGGTTTTATGGTTTAACAGAAGTTAGAGCCATTGGAGAAATATGAAACCAACAAGATGAAGTTGACTTACAAAAAGAAAAAGAAAAGCTTTCTGCCTTTGAATGATTTTTATTCAGCTGAATTTGACATTCTGTATCAACATTGGGGTAATTCATAAATATCTAGGGCTACAGTGCTGAAGACAGAGCAAGCAAACTAGATTCGAGAGACCATGTGGTATTTAATGTAAAGGTCATTTTTATAAGTCACTAGTGATGGGTCTGGCAACACCGATGCGTCGGCGCATGCGTCCAGCCCACAGACCAAAACGTGTCGGTTTCAGCAAGTCACATGACCGAAATGACATTAAAGCACCAAACTGTGTTTCTAAGGAAGCCAATCTGTCAGAAGCATTTGCCAAACGGATTCTTGATCTTTTACAGCATCACCTATGGAGCAGCTTCAGAGGAAAGGTTTCCTCAGTGTGGGAACATTTTGATCTCATATCGGAAAATAAATGTTTTCATTTCGTTGTTTCATCCGGTTCTTGTCAGTTTCTACTTGATCTGAATCCAAATTCAGCTGAAACTCTTATTTTACTTTCATATCATGTTCTGTAGGTTAAGTGTCGCATATGTTTGACTAAACTGTCTTATTTAAATAAATCCACCTCCTCAATGCTGAGCCATTATGAGGCCAGGCATGAGAATGAAGTCCCAGATGAACTCAGAAATGCAGCCATTCCACAAATTACTGTTGCTTTTTATAAATTATTTTATATACAGTGATCATATACAGTGAGTGCCAATAACGTTATGGTATTTAATACAGATTGGCCATTCAGGAGATGAAAACTGAAACTTTGAATGCCAGCTGGAAAAAAACTGGCCAGAGGCAGCAGAACCCGACCGGAGGCTCAGATCCGTCGCTCTGCCGTAGATCCAGCTGTGAGTCTCTGGGGCAGCTTGGAGGAGACGGATCACATTAAGGTCCGATGGATGAACGTCCGCTGACCTGAAAACAGGTTTTATTTGGTTTCAATGTAGAGTATTTAACTATGCTCTGTAATAACTGTAAAAACTAAAGGTAACTACTTCACGGATTTTGCTTATCGCGGGTTATTTCGGAACGCAACCCCTAAGAAAAACAAGGGTTTGCTGTGAATGTAATGTTTACTTAATTTTTTTTCTACAGCAGAAGTTTTGTCAAAAAAAATGTAACAGGCCAAATTTCAAAATGTAAAACTTTTTTTTTTTTTTTTTAATAAAAATCTGTGAGAAAAAAAAAATCAGTCCACAAGCATCCTCATTCAAACACATTCACTTAAATTTTCACTTTATGGTTCATGTTCAGATTTTTTATTGACTGTATATCAAATCTATTTTAATATTTTAAATTTAACTGAAGATATGACATAATACAATACATAATATTAAATAAAATATAAAGACTTAAATCTTATTGTATGGACTAGGTCATCAAATCACTACGTTGCCTGTAGGAATTTTTAATGTCCAGCAGGTGTCAGTATTGAGTGAGAGTATCGAGACAGAATCGAAACAATACATGACGCCTCATCTACCCATCACTATAAGTCAGGCAGTATTTGTTTAGTACAGGGGTGTCAAACTCCAGTCCTCCACTGTCCTGCAGTTTTTAGATGTGCTACAGCTACAAAACACTGGAATGAAATGGTTTAATTACCTCCTTCTTGTGTAGATCAGGTCTCCAGAGCCTTCATTACCTAATTATTCTATTCAGGTGGTTCAGCAGAGGCTCATCTAAAAGTTGCAGGACAGCGGCCCTTGAGGACTGGAGTTTGACACTTGTGATTTAGTACCACAAGGCGTTTTCCACTGCATGGATCATACTTCTCAGTGCCTCTGGGAAATATTAGTCTAATTTACAAAAGTTTTCTATGCTAGAGAGCAGCAAACCAATTGTAGTGCTGAAAAATGTACTTTCATACATACAACATACTTTCAGCCAGGTAACCATTCATAACCACAATATATAAAGGTCATGGACCTCTGCATAAATCACTGGAGTCCAGCTCCAGTCCCCAAAGCCCGGTGTCCTGCCAGTTTTAGACAAGTGTCATTTCATCACAGCTGATTCAAACGGTCCAACTAGCAGGTCAAAGTTCAGGAGAGGTTCTGCTAATGAGCCATTGTTCTGTTTGAACCTGGGACAGAACCAAAACATGGAGGATAATGGTAGACCTTCTGACTTTCGACAACTGATTAAATGCACACACCGACACAAACAATACCTTTAAACATGTTCTATTCTGCCGTAGTAAAAAAAGCATTAAGAGGATCTAAGTAAATGTTTTAAGATTTCTTTTTAACACAGCACTTTCTGCTGTAAGTGTAGAATAATCAAGGCCAGGTTTGAAGGGTCTAAATATTTTAGTTCCTGACCTGAAGCGTGTGATCCCAGCAAAAGGCTGCGCCTTTTCCCTGTCCAACATGGCGGCCGCAGTCGACGGTCTCTGTGCGCTCAGACTGGCAGTGCTGCTCCCTGCAGGTCAATGCTCCACCGCCAGTTGGCGCTGCAAGCTTCAACGGAGCCGTGTGTTTCCGGTTCCGGTCCACATTCTGTTCGGTTTTAGCCAGGTTCCTGCTGGTTCTGCTCTACGCTGAGATGCGCCGAGCTCCGGTTGGATCTCAGCGGAGCCCCGGTGCTCCTCGGACGGCTTCAGACTGGACTTTCCCCGGAGTTCGGTCTCCGTTCGGAGGTTCTCCTCAGCGCCGAGGGGCAGCCTTCTCTCCCCGGTTCTCCCCCGGGTTCAGCAGAGGAACTACGGACGGGTCACCGGCGCATTTCAGCGGCGAGAGCCGGGGGTTCGGGTTCCGGCGGCCCCAATCCTTCAGTCCTTCAGGAGCTCCGAACCTGCAGGTGGTTCTGATGTTTCTAAACAAGAAATTTGTTTCAGACAAAAGGGAGTGGGCGGGGCTTGTTTGGTTCAGGTGTTCTATCAGTGCTACCTCGTCAGACCGTAGCACGGATAGACAGTTAAGTCTATCTGTCCGTGCTACCCGCCTAAAACTGCCACCGTCATGTTTACAAACAGAAAACTACAGCAGGTTGTGTTAATGTTAAATATATTAATGTTAAATATATTGGATAGCATTATTTGAGTGACGGGACTGAAGTGGAAGCTTAGGAGTTATGCTTAGCTTAGCATTGGAACAATTTATATACAGGACGAAACCACAAGAAGATCACTTCTTTCATCTGAATGTCCTACCCGTTTACAATGAAAAGTTATAGGTGTATGCACTAATCCTTTATTAGAATATCCTACCCTGTTAAAAGTATTTTAAATACAGAGGCGTTTGTAAGAATAAAACAGTATCAGACAGGGGAAACTGGTTTTTATTGGAATTAAGTTAAAGACAAATACAAATCACTGCAACTCTTTCTTTAGGCATTAATCGGTTGTATGACAGACTTTATCAGATGCCGCCACAATGTGTCCACTGAACTGCGCAGGTTACTGTGTTCCTGAAATGATGGGATATTAATATTACACAGTTTCAGTCCCACATAGTATCGCCACCAACATCTATTTAGTAAAGTTTAATAATAAAAAAGAGTGTAATTAAACTAAAATGTAGGGACAGAAAGGCCCACAAAACAACGTATTTTGTCCTGATTAACTGCCAAACAATAACGTGTTTAACGACATTGCAGGCGGCAAACTGAAGCCATTTATAAATATATTTACAAGCTGCTGTCACGTAAACTAAAAGCATGACGTAATACAGCAGCTTAATGAAAGGCAGGAATAAATTAAGTAAAGCTTACCGTAATCTGCATTGAAATAAAACTTTCACAGGTAGGACGTATTTATAAGAAATCTGCTGAGTCAGCAGTATGTGACGTACATCGATGTGCTCATGCGCATTACCACAAGGTAGGACGGATTTACGGGTAGCACAGATAAACAGAACACCTGTTCAGTTTGCCAGCTGTGTCGGAACCACCAGCGAAACCTTGGCTCGGGTCTGTTTGATGATCAGTATTTTCAAGAGTTGTGTAAATAATTGTAAAATTCTCCAGTTTCCGTAGTTCTATTGCGGTTCTGATTGTTTGGAGCAGCTGACTCTGAACAGAACCAAGGTTCCACTTCAGCTGGTTCAGAACGTTCTTTTTAGACTGACCGTCGTTCATTTCAGGTTTAAACCTGCTGCTGAGTGTCGGACCAATGCTATAAGTGGAACCAGGTGAGCAGAAGGTTACCTGAGCGGTTCTGATCCGGTTTGCCCCAGTGTGAAGCAGTTCCTTTAATCCACATTGTGACTCGGCTTGTTGTCTTCCAGCCCAGAGACGTTCCGGTGGAGAGGTATTTCAGTCCCTCCATGCTGCAGGATCCCTGGAGGACGCTGCAGCCTGTCACACCTGAAGCTGCGGCCAGGACCACCTGAGCAGCTGAGCCAATCAGAGCACAGAACCAATCAGAACCCAGACGAGCAACCTCTGTGTTGCTCGAAGTTTGACTTCTGTCCAATCATTTTTAACCTTTTGGTTACTTTTGTTTTTACTGATAAACTTTTTCTTTTTATATTTTAATAAAAGCTAAAAACTTAACCTGAATCCTGGCGTTTTATTTTCATGGTGAATCAAGACATTCTTCACATTTAAAGCTGTTCTAGAGCAGTTCTGGTTCTGACCCCGTTTAGTTTCACAAAGTCAGAGAATACCCAGAACGGACCCATAATTTCCGTACCGGGTCGGTCACAATGGCGACATGGAAGGGTGGGTCGTTAGCACATTGAGCAGCAAATACATGAAGTTGATTGACAGCACTAAGCCCCTCCCTCCTGGCTCTGATTGGATGTTTCTTCAGATGGTAGATGGAGATCGAGTTTTTTAACAGATTATGATACCATGGCGACGGTTTAAACTGTTAAGTAAAAGTTACATACTGCAGCTTTAAACCCCGATGAGCGGTTCTGATCCGGTTCTTCCAGCCTGGTCTTATTACACCTTCCGACACAAACAACGGTTCTCCATAACCTTTCTGGGAATTAAATGGAGCAACATTAAGAATCTTCATCACCAATGTCTTCATCGCTTCCCAGAACCTACATGGCTCTACCAGACAGAGTTAACCCCACCAGAACTAGAACCAGGACATTCTGATGAAGAGCAGTCGGGTTCAATATCAGACAGGTTCTATTGGGTTTGGAAACACACCAAGTTGCCATAGAGACAGAAACTACACAGTGAGAAGATGACAAATTTATTAAAGTGCAGAAAACTTGATCAAGTGGAACCCGAACCTTGACCTCGTTAATCACTGATGCTCGTTAAGCTTCACCTTTTTAAAAGAACTGTATGAATTTTGAGCCGTGAGGATCAAAGTTTTTTTTTCCTTTACTTAACCAGGTAAACCCCGCTGAGATCTAGATCTCATTTTCAAGAGATCTGGTTCTCAGTTCTTGTTTCAAACCATTTCAGTTTGTTGTTTATTCAATCCTAGAAAAAGAATAATTTAAATAAACCGAAAGCTGATGAGTGGATGGAAGCTCGTTAACCTTGTTAACACCCATGCTAACATCAATTAGCTCAGGTAGTTGTGACTGGAAGCTTCTCTCATTGGTTCCCGTTGACCTGTTTCAAGTCATCAGCCATCATCTGTTTGGTTGGGACGTTGACTGTGGACAGGTGGAGTGGGCGGAGCTTCTGCTGATGTCACTGATGGAGTGCTTCGTTGCTTCATGAGAGGAAGGCAATTGGTCAGCACCTGTAGAGAGACCGAACCGAGGGTTGTGACTGGCTGAAAGTGCCTCTGTCTAACCCTAACCCTAACCAACCAGATGTGGTTCCTGTGGACGATTCAGCAGCTAAACGTTTACCGGACCGGCAGGCTGCCCCGGTTCCAGGTAAAAGCCAGTCATGATGATGTCACTGACCAGGCGGAGGCGATGGGCGTACAGCGGCTCTGGCTCTTCAGGCATTCTGGTTGGCACAACAACGCTCCATCGCCGCAGCTCTGCGATCACCTCTGCAGAACTGAAGAGGACAGCCGGGTCGGCGCCGCAGCGGTTGATCTGCTCCACCAGACGCTCCTTGTAGTGAGCCCTGCCGGGACAGACAGCAGCTCACCTGAACAGGTACGCAGGCGGAGGACGCACAGCCTCCGACTGGACCTTACTGGCAGTATCCTCCGTACGGCGCCGGCCGTCCACAAGGCTCCTCCTTCGTCATACCGCTGTCATCTCGCAGTTCCAGCACGAAACACGCCACTACCACACAAACACACCTGTCAGACAGACCACGATGCGCCGGGTTCCCCGGAACAGGAAATGACCTCACCTGTCTGACCGCACTGAGCCAAGCTGCCACTGGACGGTTCCAACCAGGAAGGAGTCACTCTATAGTGCTGAGAGGGAGGAGAGCATCACCAGCGAGTTCACCCGGGTCTGGTCGAGGCCCAGACCCGGGTCCAGCTAACCTGCAGCAGCCGGTGCAGCCGGGCCACGCTCCAGTCTCTCAGGTGGTACAGGCAGTCCCTGGGGTGGTGCGCATGTAAACCTCTGGACGCACACTGACCGGAGAAGCTGCAAGCCTGAGGAGGGAGACGTCATGAGGAGACTAGAACTCGGTAGAATCTGGCAGAACATGGACTCACCGGGCCCAGAGCAAAGCGCTGACTGCAGCCGCCACAGAACTGATGGCGACACTGAGAGCAGGTGAAGTGAAGACACCCTCCTCTAGACAGGCTGAAGACGAACTGACAACTAGGACACTCTGAGGACAAACAAGACTTTACTGGAGGAAGAAAGGCGGTTAGCTACCAGCCCCAGAGACACGATCGGTTTAGATATTCATACCAGAGCCCTTAGGTACCAGACTGCAGGTTCCCTGCTGGTTCCTAGAGGTTCTAGCAGTAGAACAGGAGGCAGATGCTTTAGTTAATCGGCTCCTAAACCAGATCCCAGTTTACCGAGGCAGACGCTCGTCTACTGGTTTAGGTTATCCTGTGCCATCTATCGTTATGCTACTTCAGGCTGCATAATGGTCAGTTTGTTTCTCCTCGTATTCTCCATTCAGGGATCATCTGCTGTCATTGTGGTGGGTTGCCAGGTTTTACTTGCCCCCCTGCCAGTCTAGGCGTTGCTTGTTATTATTTTTTATAATTATTTAAAATAATCTCTGTAGTGCATGCGTCTCTGCGGTGCTCAGCCTTTCACCGGCAGAGCAGAATCATTCCTGAAAGGTTCACAGTTGATGGTGAAACCGCACCAACCACAGGCGTCTCTGCGCGTCGGCTGCAGTTTACCTCGGCATGGATCACGTCTCACCTTTCACTCAGACTGGACGATTTGGAAAGTGTCGTTGGAGAAAAGCTTCACCTTATTGGCAATTATATAGATGACATTTGTGGAACTGCAAATGTAATCTATAGATGTGCTTTCAGAGATGTGCGTTGAGCATGCAGAGAGAATTATATCTTTGTGAACAAAGAATTATGAGTGGCGTTTACATCTCAACCTGCTGCCCAGCGCATGGCTCTGTTGTGTTCCTCAGTGGTTCAGCCTGAGCTGTTGCGCTGGCCTCATAGTCACGCTCCACATTGTTTTGCTTTGTTTCTCTTTCTTTTTGTTTTTTGTTTTTCAGCACCACAATGCTTCAAACTGCACCACATCAAATGTCATCCCTACCTCTGGTCAGGTAGAGTTGCTCTATGGAGATCAGAAAAAACTTGTTCCTGGGCAACCAAAACAAATATTCTCTGTGCTTATTAAAAACTCAGGAAACATAAAGTTTGGTCCCTACTAGTGCTTCATAAATTAAATCTCCTTGTTTATTTATTTTAATTGTATTTTTATGGTTTGTGTTTTAAGACTGTAGCTGTGGATTTAAGCGTTGTGAACGATGTATTCCAGAAACATTCCTGTTAACGTAGCATCTTTTAATTCAAAAACATGGTGGACTGCCTCGGCCACCGGGCTCAGCTAGTTTTCTGGGGGAAACTCTGCACTGTAACAATTAACTTTATGTTTCCTTTCAGTCCAAATGCAGATTGAACCAACTGGATCAAGCCCAAGTCAGACGCTAGAACCAGGTCCAGATCAAACCTTGGTATGAACTCGGACCTCGATTACTTAAAGGCGTGTTTTTACCGATGGTTTTGTAGACCCACATGGAGCTGTCCCAGTCCTGCTGGGTCTGCTGTTTCCACGCCTTGAACTCTGCACAGGAAAGTCCCTGATGGTGAGGAGACCACTGCAGAGCAGACAGACCGGGTCAGATTCTGGTTGGAGTTCCGCTCAGACTGCAGGTGTGTGTGTCTTACAGGTGACCTGCACTGGGAACAGGTGCTCTTCCTACAGCTTGGACAGTCCATCCTCAACCGGTCCGATTCATGGAGCATCCCAAAGGAACACTGAAATGAAAGTTATAACTCTGTAGTTCTATGAATCCCGGATAATCGCCAGAGGTGGAGCTTCATGCACTGAATGATCATTCTTGTGCATGCTCAAGTCACCTGTGACTTGGCAATAACCCATGTGATTCTAGTCACATGATACCTGGCGCTCAATCCCTCAAAACTCTCACATGCCGCAAGAAGTCCAATAGACAGAGTACTCTGGTGGTCATCCTGGATTGATAGAACCATAGTTACAGTCATAAATTTTGTTGTACTGACCACCAGAGGGTGGATTTTTAAGCACTGGATGACTTATGTCAACAAAATCTAAAAGAACAACCACTACACTGCCTACCTCTGTGGGATGTAGAAGGGTGCTGCTCCAAGATGCCTTGAAGGGGATGAGGCAAAGCCACATTCACCCGGTAAAATCAAGCAAAGGTGCTTGGTGACTTCCAGGAGACTGCTCTGTGCATGGTGTCCAGAAGCGGTCATGGCAGGCCCCTTGTAGAGTGACATCTTACTCCTGCAGGCAGAGGTCGGCTTTGCAAGGTGCAAGTATAAGTGAGCGCACATATGGCACCCATGCATTAGCCATCATACATACAACTTTCTCAACATACTTTGGGAAAGTGGATCTGGGCCTGCAATGGACTGGTGACCTGCCCAGGGTGACCCCACCTGTTGACCACTGGAGATGGGCACCAGCACCTCTGGTAACTCCAATAGGGATAAGCGTATAAGATGCAGATGACAGTCATCCTCCTCACCCAGCTAGGGACAAGGGGCTAGCTTCTGAATTGAAGAAGGTACCCGTAGGACAGAATGTACAGCGCCCACAAATCCGGGTGTGGATAGTCCAGCTACCAACTTGTCTTGGTGTAAAATAACTGACTGCTGACATTAAATATTACCTGCCAGCCAATTTGCCTCTTGAATGCCTGGGAGGGCACAGCCAGACGGTGCCACACGAAAGCAGTACGATGTCTGGACCCCTGATTGGGGACAGGATTTTGGCAGTCTCTGGTCCCAAAACTGGCATTTGCCCCAAGCCAAACCTGGATGCCTCCTGCATGGCAACCAGGCATGCAGTTCCCATATATTCTCCTCTGAGGGAGAAACCAGAGACCCTGGAGCTCAGCTCCAGAAGGTAATCGAGGAACTGGGTACTCAAGGTTGCCACTGAAATGGCATTGTTACCATGGACTGATGCTCCATCCTACTCAGAAGGAAGTGCTACGCAGCTACCAGCATTGGCCTGAAAACACCAGAAGACGGCCTTCATTTGGGCCAGTTCAGTAGTCAGGTGATCCACCTTTGTGGACAACCTACCCGTATCAGTGCACCTGGCTCTCTTCGCCGAAACCAAAGGTGCCTCCAGGCTGCATTGGGCACGCCATCTGTCCCGATGGCAACAGGTCTTGCTGTGCAGATCCCGCCCAGTCAGTAGGCTGCTCCAGCGCAGTCAGCTGATTTAGCCTGACCTAGCACGACGCTATAGATGGGGCACGCGTTGTCCGACAGTGAGATGCACATGAGGGCTATGAGTCACGCTTGTCATCAGGCTGGAGTGAAGCCAGTTAGGTGGAGCAACATAAATTATACAGCATCATATCACCACCATAAGTACAATCTCCATATAGGCAAATTAAAGGACTTGAGCGAGAGCAGAAAATGCCATAGGCGAGTCAAAAAAGCCACAAATAAGCAAGTGACAAATCAAAGTGAACAATAAACTACTGCTGTAGAAAAAAGAAAAACAAAACTTAGCAGTTATCAGAGAAACAAGCACTTATCTGGTGGAAACAGAAAGTAGCTTTTGCTGCCCCTGGAAGCAAGACTCACCAAAAACAAGGCTGCAAGCACAAGAAGAAAACTGCGTTAAACAGAAAAGCTACTAGCTTTGCATAACCACACCTGTACTCAAGCACACCTGCGCGTGAGAACAAAAGGGATTGAATGCCGGGTGTCATGTGACTATAAAGTCACATAGGTCACTGGCAGGTCAAAGGTGACTTTGTTGTGAATAACACGATACATGATCCACTTTTCTCAATTTCAATTTAGCATTGGCCGATATCGATCCGATGTAATTTTAATGACTTAATAATACAAGAACATCCTACCAAAGATAAATACACTTTATTTTCAAAAGAACATGGAACTGGTAAACAAAAGCAAAAATAAAATGGACTCTCAGTCTCTGTTAACTAAAACTGAACACAACATAAAACCAAAGTGGAAATAAAAACTACATTCAACCAAAAGAGTACAGATTGTGAAGTCTGCATATCATTATATTTATATTGAGAAGATGGGCAAAACCCCCATTTTTATAAACAAAAAGTGCAAAGTAACAAAAGCACACTAAATAAGACCAGATGTCTCAACAGTCTATAAGCAGATCTGAAGCCACTTTAGTCAAGACAGATTCTGAGCAACAAATACCAGCATGTTGAGTTTGTGTGGCAGAAGGCCGGATCTCTCAGGAGGAGCAACGTTTCCAGCTAAACATTCTCTCTGAACTGGTGCTTGTTGCACAAATTGGCTTTTATTGTGGTCATGCGTACATTTGCTCAGAGCACGAAGCATAGAATTAGTCTGAATAGATCATCCCGTAGGGACAGGGCACATTTTCACCAACATCAGATCTAAACATTTGTCAGTATCAGATATTAGTATTGGGTCGGTGCATCTCTAACTCTGACTCAACCTGCAATGATCATTTAGCGCTTGAAGCGTCTGGCAGTCAGAAGGGATGAAATGTAAAAACAAACACGCTGATGGATCCTGGATTGGACCAGAACTGGACCCAGAACCGGTCCGATTCATGGAGCGCCCCAAAGCAACGCTGAAACAATAAACAACCTGCCAAGGTTCTGACCCTAATGGTCTCACCAGAACCGGGCCCAGTGAGGTTCTTACGTGAGCGCACCAGCAGAACCGGGGCATTTCCTGCAGGGCTCGGTCCCGGAGTTTCCTCTGGAAGAGTTCATGGATGTCAGGAGGCAGGAAGTGACGGATCTGGAAGCACAACACGTCAGGACTCCCAGCAGCTCTCACTCACCTGACTGACTCACCTGACAGACTCACCTGTGTGTCCAGCAGGTTAAAGTAGTCCATGGACTCCTCTAGCGCCCCCTGGCCCCTGATCTCTGGTTGGCCGCACTGCGGACAGGTGAGCTGGTGGATGGCGCGTTCCTTGATGGCGACGGAGAAACAGGAAGCGAAGCAACTCTGACACAAGAAGCAGGAGCAGTGGGTCATGGTGATGATCTGCATGAAAACAAGCAGAGATGAAGACCCAACAGGAAGTAGAGCGCTGTCTGTCCTGTGATTGGCTGGATGAGACAGTCACCTTGCTGAAGGACACCTGATCACGACAGATCGGACAGATGTGCGTCAGGAACTTCAGCGCTGAAGGGAGATCTGGATTATGCTGAACCGCCTCTATGACATCATCAATGCTGAAGCTCCGCCCAGTCATGGTGATCAGAGCCATGAAGATGGCGGCCCGATCTGGAGACAGGTGAGCCGATACCTGGGAGACACATCAGCTGAGATGAGCTGAACGTCCAACGTTCTAAGATTGTCGTAAGGGAAACATCGTGTAACTATTTCATCAGGTAGTCGGATATGCCCGACTTCTCCATCAACATCTAATGATTATTGAAGGGCGCCACCATTCCCTCGGCCCCCCATTTTCGCTCTTCGGTACGCTCTGCCCACCTGCTCTACCTGTAGCAACGGACAACTAAATGTTTCCGGTATTCTCAAATCCAAAACTTGTCAGCTCCTACAGCCATAGCCATCCACTCCTGTGAGTTGTGAAGTTCTGCTGAAGAAATACATCCAGTTTTGACACGTTCTGCCAACGTGTCTCTCTGTGGCTCTCGGTTTGTGAGAAAAAGTCCTGTAAACCCAGTCATGCATGAGGACGCCTGGTGGATTCATGTCAAAACAAACCCCAAAATGCCTTATATCCTTAAGACAGGACTGCTGTTGGTTACACATCGGTGGCTTTAGATTTAGTTTCCCAGTTGACCAGTGAGAAATGTTCTAGAAAGAATACAGGCATGTCAAAATGAGCTCAAGTCGCTCTCTGGATATTATTGGCTCGGAAAAAGTCTTTTCATAACGTTATTGGTCGAATGAGGCGTCAATCAAAAGGTGGGGCTCTAGGCTGCCCAATAGAATCGTCATAATGGACACTGGCAGATCTCTGAAATTAATTATAGTGATTCAAAGAGCCCTGAGACACAAAACCATCTCTGAATTTAATAGCACAACAAAAAATGAAATCTTTATGACACTTGAATCCAATTTGCATAATAACTTGGAACACGGTGTAGACTCTGTTTGTACTAATGGTCATTACTCAGTTGCTCTACAGACTGATTGCTGTCATTAAAGTAGCGGTGCACTGATTTCAGTTTTCTGGCCGATCACCGATATTTAAAAGCCTGACTGATTTGTTTCTGTACTAAATTTAGTACAAAAGTAGCAAAGTTGTCAGCAGCAGGCTGACAGCCTTGTGGTTTCACACGCAGGTCCTGTTAAACAAAGCAGGGCCGATCAAGCTGCATACCCCAAAATGGCCCTCACCCCAAGCCGAGTCCCCAGGGAAACACCGCTGAGGTAAAACCCATCCTCACCTTCCTCAGGTCGGCTTCGGCTGCTGGACTCTGATCTCCAGAACCACGTTGGTTCTGTTCTGACCGCCTGCCTCCATCCAGCCTCAAAGCTCCCATCATTCTGCTGAGGGGCTCAGTGGGGGGCGCACCTGCGGGGCGGGCCAGGTCCGCAACAGACGGGTCCAAATCAGAACCTGAGGTATGAGTTCAGAACCTGCTCAGCTGCAGCCCATCCTGAACAGAACCAACGCTACTTAAAAGGGATGGCGTTTCTTTGCAGGGCGGGGTTTATAACTCCCATCTCACCTGGAGGCGAGGAGCTCAGGAAAGGGTTGGTGCCGCCAGAGGAGGGCGGAGCCCCGAAGTCGATCCCTTTCAGCTCCTCGGTGTACGATGTCCTGACGCTGTCCTGTTCCCATTGGTTGGCTGCAACAGAAGGGGAGGGGCTTAGTCTAGAAACGCTCAATCAGCTCTCACATGAGATACTGTGGTATTGGCCAATTACGTCACCATGGTAACTCAAAAGATCTCTGAAGGCAATCACACCCATACTGTTCTATGTTTTCACCCTGGGGGTGGCGCCACCTATGGGCCATTGCTAGGCAACACCCTCCTTCTAAGATGGAGTGGCTTACCTTCAGCCAGGTGGGCGGGGCCGTGGGCGGGGCTCTGGGGCTGCTGGGAGGAAGGGGAGGAGCTACAGGAAGAGGAGACAAAGCCAGATCAAAACCGGTACATCACCATGGAGACGCATCACCAGGACTGTCCCCAACCAGGACCCTATATGACCTCTGACCCAGAATCCTTAATAAGCACATTAAGGTGACCAGAACCTAAACCAGAACCATCAGAACCACCAGAACGTCCACCAGAACCACCAGAACCTCCATCAGACCAACCAGAACCTCAAGAACCACATCTAAAAGCCACGGGCTTGTCAGAACCACTATCAGAACCTGGTCCTGGTTCTGATACCTTTACACCACTTAATAAAACCCGGTCAGAACCGGCTAGGTTCTACCTACAACCCAACCTGTAAGGAACTCACCTGACTCCTGCAGGGGGCGGAGCTTGAGCCACACTCCTGGCGTAAAGGGGCGTGTCCTTCTGGAAGGCCAGCCTCATCTCTGACAGCAGCAGCGTCAGGTTGGACACACCCTGGGAGGAAGTGACGTCACTGAGCGCTTAGCCTCGCGGGTCAGGGGTCAGGGGTCAGACAGTAGGCTTACAGGAGTCCAGTTCCGCAGCCCGTCCACACTGACTGTACCGGAGGAATCTACGTGAGGACAGGATGGGTTGATCACCATGGCGACGGAGGGACAGACGACACAGCGCGGGCGTGACAGCGGGTGGGTCTGGTGCAGCCAGACGCACACCGGGATGTTGTAGGCACTTCCTGTGGAGACACCAGAACCGGGGTGAACAATAGGTCCGGACCGGAACCCGCAGAGCCAAGATGGCCGACAGCCTGACCTTGGTAGAAGACAGGGAGCGTTCCCGACAGGTGCAGTAGCCTCCTCGTCTCCTTGTTTGGAAAACCTGCGAAACACAAGAACATCGGTTCTGATTCAAACTGTCGGAACCAGGCCACACCATGCTGATCCACCCAACGGACCACAGCCGGGCCAGAAACTGTGTGGGTCAGAACCACAGAACCAGAGAGCAGCAGTTCTCCTCGTGTCGGGTCAGAACCGAGATAGGGTCTTGGAAACGGGTTGACTTGGAGCCTGGTCGTCATGGAAACTGGCCAGCCTGCTAAAGGTCATGAGATCATGGAGAGACATCAGAACATTGCACAGAGATTGCCATGGTTACATGAGTCCTAACACCTGACGGGCAGAAAAAGCTTTTCTGCTGCACCTTTTAGCTAGAAGAGGTTCCTGGCAGATAAGCCAGAGAAACATCTGATCCTTGGAAAATCTCCCTGAAAGTAATCACAACCTGATGGGGTCCGCTGCACCATCACCTTAATCTGGAGCTCTGAGTGTACCAGGTTCTGGTCCAGACTCCAGCCGGTCCACTCCAGAACCACTCCAAAGAAATGTGAAGGTCAAACTGGAAAGGCATTTTGAAGCTGCGCAGTGTGAATACTTTTTGGTTTAAAGGTTCAGGACAGACAATCCAGTCTTATTCACTGGAAGGTCTGGCCCAACAGGATCAAGAACCTCTCAACCCGCACCGGACCCGGTTTCCTTCAGGCTCAACCGCTCTACAGTAATGAGGTTCTGATCCGGATCCGAACAGAAACGGTTTAGAATCTCGGATATAGTCTGAAAGCTTGTGAATTAAGCTCAGCGAGTCTGCTCTGCTGCGCCCCCTGCTGTACGCTGTGATTACCTGCTGCCCTCATTAAATTAAATTAACTTCTTTTACTCACAGTAAAAGTCCACAAACAGCCGCAGGTCTCGGAACCGAGCCCGGACCGACTGCAGGTCCTTCAGAGTCTCTGTGGGGTAACGGTACCGACACTGGCAGGAGGAGGAGGTTCTGTTAGCAATAAGCCTGAACTTGGAACCGGTTCGGTTTGTTCAATAAAGTTTGCTCTCACCTCCGTCAGAGTCTGTTGCTCCGCTTCCGGTCCAACCAGAGGCATGTTACAGCAGAACCGAGCCCAGAACCATTTTACATTCAGAACTACAGCCTAACAAGCTAACAGTGGCCAAACTGGACACGTCACTTCCGCTTCAAGACCGCCACACTCATAGACATAAGCATAGACATAATATAAGGATAGACCC
>NW_015114887.1:62277-68011 GCF_001443285.1 Poecilia latipinna
GAGAGAGAGAGAGAGAGAGAGAGAGAGCCAAAAATGTCAGTTTGTAACATTGTTTATTATTGTGTATGCTGTTTGCTTAATTAGATATTTTGTTAATAAGATTCCATTTCATGATGATTTTTGTAGAAAAGCGCCAAATAATGTACGTAATTGAAATTATGTGAAAAGTGCTGTCACTTAGTTTATGAAAGGAAGTTGAATGTGGCGCATTCAACTGAGCTCTACACAGTTTTTTGACCGTTACGTTACTTTTCATGTTACAGATTAAAGAGTCATCTGTAACATCTGCTCAAAGAAAAGTAAAGTTCGTCAGACTTTGTATGGATGTTGTACTTCTTTAATTCACTGAAAGATGCACAAAGGCATATCGTGGGACAGAAACGCGTCAACTGAGAGCTAAGCTAATGAAGGTCAACGAAAGAAAACGGAAGCTTGTTAAACAATATAGTGGCTTACACTGAACCGAATAAGCAACGCTAAGTGGAGTGGAGTACCGCTCCAAGATGGCCGCCCTAAATCTCGTCGGCGACAATAGGCGAGAGCGGTCCATGAGGGTCTATTCTTTTATTATGTCTATGGTCACACTAACCAGAGACTGCAAGAAGCCAGAAGTTACTTCCTGGCTGCTGCTGATCAGCGCCATCTTGGTGAGGGCGCTAGATCTCAAGAGAATATAACCCTAAGCAGTGACAACAGCTTTCAAAATAATGATTTAAACTTTTTTTTTATTGAAAGCTAGTCTCAGATCTGGAGAGCAATACATTGGTTCCAAGAAGAAAACACCTGAGTAAAGCTAACTGTCCTGTAGTTGCGTAGCATTTTAGCAAGTGGGGAGGACCCAGGATCATTCATGATGGTGAGCTACAGCAGGTGGGACCTGCACATCGCTCCAATGACACACCTGAAGGCATGTTTACAGGATGGAGATGAAAACAAACAGAACAAGAACCTGTTTTCACTCCAATACATGATTCTAAAAGGGACTTTTATTCTGAAAGGACTGAATCCAGGTGACTTCCTGTGACAAGTGAACTAAATCTTTATTGTTCTAATTTGAACAGAAACATGCAGATCCCAGCTGACCAATCACATCCCAAACAGTTTAGAAACTACATTCCCCATCAGCCCTGGTGAAAGTGGGCGTGGCCTCCTTAGATGGGCGTGGCCCTCCACTCCTTGCCTTCAGTTAGCGCTCTGGGTTGGTGGATGAACACGCTGTAGCGGACACCCTGATTGGCGGCCGCCCTGACGAAGCGGCTGTTGGCTGTCATGGTGACAGCTCTCAGGAAATCTCCGGTGCCAAAGATGGCAAGGGAACGGCGGTTGACCTTGGCGCTGAGCGTGAGGCGGCGGCTGCGCTCCGACGGCTGGTCGTCCACCAGGTGCAGGCGGGCCAGCAGAGTCTGAGCGCGCTCCTTCTCGCCCGGCCCGCCCAGCGTGTCCAGGATGGTGCGGAAGTCGGTCACGGCTGCGTGGCAGGCGAACAGCTGCTTGCCTGCCATGAAGGCATCGAGGCTGGGCAGAACCGGCCACCGGCGCTCCTGGGCAGCCTGCTCCGTCAGAACCAGCTCCCGGAAGCTGAAGTGGCAGCGACCGTGGCTGAGCGCCGACACGTAGGCGATGAGCGTGGTGATGTCCAGGTTAACCCGCCCACACTCCTCTGGCAGCGGCGGCAGCGGGAATGCCAGGCGAGCCAGCACCGTCCCACGCTGCACCTGGGTCAGGGAAGACGCCAGCTCTCCCTCTGGGTCATCTGGGTTGTCCTCCTCTTCCTCTTCCTCCGCTTCCTCCTCATCCCTCTCCTCCTCTTCTCCCTCATCCTTCTCCTCCTCTTCCTCCACTCTCACGGCCACAATGTCACCCCTCACCGCCACGCCCAGGTGCCGCAGCCGGTCGGCCATGGGGCTGGACACGCCGTTGTAGAAGGCGAAGACGATGCGGGGGTGGCGGTAGTTGACGGGCATCTGGCGGCTGGCCAACAGGAAGTCCTCCGCCTGCCGCACCACGCTCTTGTCTCCATACTGGCCCCGTCCCTGCCAGATGTTGTGCAGCGCCTCCGCCTTGCGGCCCACCGCCTTCACCCAGGTGAGTCCCATGTCGGCCACCACGTCTACCACAAGTGTGCGGCGGCGGCCAGCGGCGTCCCGGTAGCTGAAGACGTGCAACAATGCCACAACGTCCTCCAAGTCCTGCGCTGAGTCCACGATGGCAGTAAGGTGGGTGAGGTTGGTGCTATGCAGGTGAGACTGCTTCACCTGCAGCTCTCCGGCCTCCACCCGCCGCAGGAAGCGCAGCTCGGCCCGCAGCTTGCCACACAGCTTCTGGTGACCTTCAACCCCCGGACAGAGATGCTCCGCCCGCTGCAGCAGCGCCTGGGCCGAGCTGATCCGGTCCTGCAGCGTGGCCTGAAGGGACATGTCTGCTGCATCACACCTGGGGACAGAACCAGACCTTGGATCAACTCAACGCAACCGAACCACTGACCCGATCTTCTGGGTTCTGTTCACAGATGACCCGGAGGTGGTTGATGAACAGTTGAATCACCTGTTCTTATCAGGACCCTTCACTTCTCTAGAAATATTCTGTTGGACCTTCCGAGTCAGAACCAGAACTTATTTCCAGGTAAAATTTATTATAATGAAATGTCAGGAATCAGAAATAAAACATAACCTTCAAAGGTTGGACTGGGTTTCCAGAACCATGGGTCAGAAGCAGAACCAGAGAAATATGTGGGTTGGATGGCGGTCCAGAACCTGCTACTGACTGGAAACATCATGAGGGTGGTACTGATCCACAGAACCTCTTGGTACTGGACTGCTCAGAACCACATTATGGTAAATGGCTTTCTATAGCTCCTTAGCAAGTCTAGAGGAACCGAAAGCTTAGACACTCATTCACAAATCAATCAATCAATCAATCAATCAAATTTTATTTGTATAGCCTATTTCAGCAGCAAGGCATTTCAAGGTGCTTTACATAATTAAAAAACAAAATAAAAACAGCATGTGACATTGAATAAAAAATAAACACTCATTCACCCATACTGCTGACTCAGCAGATTTCTTATAAATACGTCCTACCTGTGAAAGTTTTATTTCAATGCAGATTACGGTAAGCTTTACTTAATTTATTCCTGCCTTTCATTAAGCTGCTGTATTACGTCATGCTTTTAGTTTACGTGACAGCAGCTTGTAAATATATTTATAAATGGCTTCAGTTTGCCGCCTGCAATGTCGTTAAACACGTTATTGTTTGGCAGTTAATCAGGACAAAATACGTTGTTTTGTGGGCCTTTCTGTCCCTACATTTTAGTTTAATTACACTCTTTTTTATTATTAAACTTTACTAAATAGATGTTGGTGGCGATACTATGTGGGACTGAAACTGTGTAATATTAATATCCCATCATTTCAGGAACACAGTAACCTGCGCAGTTCAGTGGACACATTGTGGCGGCATCTGATAAAGTCTGTCATACAACCGATTAATGCCTAAAGAAAGAGTTGCAGTGATTTGTATTTGTCTTTAACTTAATTCCAATAAAAACCAGTTTCCCCTGTCTGATACTGTTTTATTCTTACAAACGCCTCTGTATTTAAAATACTTTTAACAGGGTAGGATATTCTAATAAAGGATTAGTGCATACACCTATAACTTTTCATTGTAAACGGGTAGGACATTCAGATGAAAGAAGTGATCTTCTTGTGGTTTCGTCCTGTATATAAATTGTTCCAATGCTAAGCTAAGCATAACTCCTAAGCTTCCACTTCAGTCCCGTCACTCAAATAATGCTATCCAATATATTTAACATTAATATATTTAACATTAACACAACCTGCTGTAGTTTTCTGTTTGTAAACATGACGGTGGCAGTTTTAGGCGGGTAGCACGGACAGATAGACTTAATTGTCTATCCGTGCTACAGTAGGAAAATCTGACGAGGTAGCACTGATAGAACACTGGTCGAGAAGCTGCAGAGAGGTTCCGCTCCAGTCATCAGCGTGGACCACATGCCTTCCAGGACAACCAGAACCGTTATCAAGTCCGGCTCCGGACAAGTGTTGCATCAAAATCTGTGACCCGTCATTTTCTGTGACCACAGAGGGCGATAGAGCGCAGGTACGTCTTGAAGATCAGCGAGGAGAAGAAGAGTATTTACATAAACTGCATAAATACTGATACAGCTGGGATTGTAAACTTCATGGCTCCTTTATTACCATCACATCACATAATTTATTACTTCGTATTTGACTCTGTAAACTGACTGACCATGCCTATGTGCTGTCATTAAAATATGTAAACCAAATGTGACCGTTTAATAAATCGTTAAACGATTAAGAAATGATTCTAAGTGTGCTGGTCGTTTTTAACACGATTTTTAATGTTTCTGCTACCTCTTCATTACAGTCATATCACACTTATAACCATATTTAACTCTCAGTCAAATTGACACTGGTCACAGATTTTGATGGCCATAATAATCCGTGACTTTACTGTGCAGGCCAGTAGATTATGTCAGCACGTAAAACTATTTTTCAGAGTTCTGCCACCTCTTCACCGCCATCTGAGTGTATTTATAACAATATTTAACCACGTAATTAGCAGATTTTGATGCAACACCTGTACCAAAACCTGTTCTAGTCACCATGGTAACACTTGCAAACGGGCCGGCCAGGACCTATGCCGTATTATCAGTAGCGACACCAGAACCAAATCAACCTGAACCTCCAGAACCTCAGCAGAACGTCAAGCCGCAGTGATTCAGGCAAAAGGAGCCCAGACCAGGTTCAAAGAGCCGAATCTGAACTGAACTTGGATGTTCCGGGTCTATTGGTCTGAAGAGAACCTCAGGTTTTCACCAGCTGGAGCCCAAAACCAACAGAACAGAACCCATCTTCCTTGTAGAACCGACCCAGATATGAACAGAACCCACTGAAAACCCACAAGATTAACCTGTCCGGTTCTGTCCGGGATCTGACCCGACTGAGCCCCCCAAGTAAAGCTGGTGGACTCACCTGGTTCTGGACTCAGCGTGTTGGAAGTTCGCTGCCGGTTCCGTTTCTGGCTCGTCAGTTAAAGCCGAACAGGTAGAGTTGATAACGTCAAAAGTTCCTTCCGAACCGCCGGTGCTAGATGCTAATGTTAATGACACTACACGACTCAGCTGGCAGGAAACACTGCGTCACTACCGGTAGGATTTTCAAAAATAAAAGCAAACTTTTGGATAATTTCTCTCTTATCCTTGGCTTCAGCCTGTGAACCAGGACGTCTCAGAAGTCATTGAGTTCTCCCACTGTCTGTGACCAGTGTTCCCAGTATAATAAATAAATGTTTTATTCTTTCACTTTTTGTGTGTTTTTAAATATCTCAATTTAAGTATTAGTGTATTAATACAGCTTATGTAATGAAATAAAAAGAATTTACTCTGTTGGAGTTATTTTCACTCTTTGCTGTCAATAGCAGAGTTGACATACTGTAAATTCTCTGGACCAAAGTAAGAAAAATATGTAGTTTAATGTTTGACAATGACTGATTTATAAACCAAAAGTAATTTTTCAATAATGTATAAAAAATAAATACAAGAAAATAATTTGTTGTCTTGAAACGTTAAATGTAGATTAAATTATGGAATTATGTAAATATGTTCTTTAAACACTGTAAAAGTGTCTGTTCATCAATGTTGATATAAAAATGATCAGAATCATTTCTATCAAATAAAACATTCTGCTCTTTA
>NW_015114887.1:70729-82520 GCF_001443285.1 Poecilia latipinna
TTAGCTATAAAGATGCTACGAGTCAGAGCCCAACATGCTGAAAATGGCTTTTTATGAATGTCAAGGAAACATATACGTATTTTCTATTAACTTTTGGATAATTTCTCTTTTATCCTTGGCTTCAGCCTGTGAACCAGGACGTCTCAGAAGTCATTGAGTTCTCCCAGTGAGACCAGCAGACTGAAGCCTGTGACCAGTGCTCCCAGTTTAATAAATAAATGTTTTATTCTTTCACTTTTTGTGTAAATATCTCAATCTGAAGTATCACGGTATTAATGCAGCTTATGTAATGAAATAAAAATAATTTACTCTGTTACAATTATCTTCACTCTTTGCTAGTTGACATCCTGTAATAAATATTTTTATCTGGAAAAAAGTAAGAAAAATATGTAGTTTAATGTTTGACAGTGGCTGATTTATAAATCTAAAGTCATTTCTCAATAATGTATAAAAAATAAATACAAGAAAAATAATTTGTTTCCTGTCTTGAAACGTTAAATGTACATTAAATTATGGAATTATGTAAATATGTTCTTTAACTAAACACTGTAAAAGTGTCTGTTCATCAATGTCAATATAAAAATGATCAGAATCATTTCTATCAAATAAAAACATCGTGCTCTTTATTCAGAAATGCCCCGAAACAATTAAATAATCACATCAAAAGTTAGAAACTCTCTTTAGTCATTTCTTTGATTGCCAAATATATTAATGTGTGAGAAAATGTGTCAATGACAGGAATTAATTTAAAATACTTTGTAGAACGGCACTTTGAAGTTCGGTCCATTTACCTGTATTAGCTTACTGGCAGAGATGCCACATTCAATATGGCGGACGCTGAGACGTATCGCAGCAACGGGCCGGCCCGCTCCATGACCTATGGCCCGCTCCATGACCTATGACCCGCTCCATGAGGCGTCTACGTATTCATGTCTATAGGTGGCGGTAAATGCACCTTACATTAGTTGCCATCTGCCAATAAAACACAGAAGAAGAAGAAGAAGAAAAATGGGAAACGGCGAGATTGTCTGTGGTTTTATATCCGGTTACATTTTTATAGTAAAGTTTATTTTTAATTAATGAACACATTTCAAACAGTAACAGATTCATGATCCCGCACTGACATGTTTCCCTCCTCTCTGACGACCTAAAGTTCAGAACAGAACCGGGTTTAGAACATACAGACAGCAAGCCGATGACTGAATGTTTATTTGGAAACAAACAATAAAAACTGAAGGGAACAATAAATACTGAGTATTGATTATTGATTGGCAACATGCTGAACATGTAAGGCACATGAGGTCAGCTGACCTTCTGGCACCGGCACACCTGGGCAGGTGAGCCAGAACCATTAGGCCAATCATCTGGCAGCAGCAGCAGGAAGGGGCGGAGTCAGAGCTCATCAGCTCTTCAGCTGCTTCCTCTTCTTCACCAGTTCAGCCAGCATCTTACACCGGGTCACGCAGTCCTCCTGGAACCAGAACGCAGATGGAACCGGGTCAGAACCAGACCACAGAGGGAACCAGAACCGGGTTGCCTCACCTTGGTCTTTCCGGGAACCACCTTGGCGATCCGGTCCCAGCGTTCTGCGGTTCCGCGGGGGAACTGCTGCAGGGCCAGTTCTAGAAGCTTCTGCTGGTTCTGCGTCCAGACGGCCATGTTCTCCTGAAGCTCCGCCTCTTCCTGTTCCTCCACCGCTGCCGCTGGGTCAAAGTCCTTCTGCCGCCGGCCGCGGACCTTCCCCTCCCAACCATCCGCACAGGAACTCTTCTTGTTCCTCTTTCGGAGCACCAGAGCAGCTTCCTCCTCCTCCTCTTCCTCCTCTTCACTGACCCCACCCACTCTCTGAGTGATGATGTCATCCACAGGAAATGACCTCACAGGAAATGGAGGAGACTTTAAATCTGAGAGTTTGACGAGAGCTGGAACATGAGAGAACAGAAGTTCCATCAGAGTTCTGCTGGGTGGAACCAGATGTGAAGGACAGAACCTCAAATTGAGGGAACCTGAAACTGTCTCAGTTGGACCTTAGTGTCACAGCAGAACCCAAAATAAACCCAAATTCCAGGAGCTGAAGAACAGAACCGAGGTACCTGAGGTTTGATTCACATTGTCTTTCATCTGTTTGACTTTGGTTGTCACCTGCAGTAGGAAAAACGATTCAGGTCAGCAACACATGCAGAATCGAATCCACCACAAATGGACTTGGACCGGAACCCATACCGGTCCAGGGGAACCAGGACCAGGTTTCCCTGGACCCTGAGACCAGTGATTTCTTCTGGAAACAGCTTCAGACTCACAGCGGGAACAGATCGTCCGAGTTCCTGGGCAATCTTCTCCCATCGGCCCGGAGTTCCTCCAGGGAATTTCACCATCAACCTGCTGAGGAGGCTCAGGTCATCCTCTGTCCACCCGGACTCCTGGAGGGTAAAGAAGATATGCACTGTATGCCAGGCACAGGGGGCGACACGATACGGGGGCGGCACAATACGGGGCAGCTCGATACAGGGGCGGCACGATAAGGGGGGCGGCTCGATACGGGGCGGCACGATAAGGGGGGCGGCTCGATACGGGGGCAGTTCGATACAGGGGCGGCACGATACGGGGCAGCACGATACGTGGCGGCACGATACGGGGGCGGCACGATAAGGGGGGCGGCGCGATACGGGGGCAGTTCGATACAGGGGCGGCACGATACGTGGCGGCACGATACGGGGGCGGCTCTATAGATGTGGGCACCAAAATGCTGGAGTAATTCCTAGTCACCATTTTCTTTAACAGCAGTTTGAGGAATGACTAAGGTCCTCAGAAAGACAGAGGGACAGGCTGAGGACAACTGTCTCTGTAGTGTTCAGTGTCCCATCAATCGCGTCTCACCTTTTTCTTGGGAGCCTTGGCGTCCTGTAGCCAGTTGTCCATCTGGTCCTCAATGTCCTCGATGGACGTCGTCTGGTCGTAGTTCTGCTGTGTCTCTGGAGGAATGAAAACCGGAAACTCCACTTTGGGTTTCTTCACCTTTGGCCGTTTCTCTCCTGGCAGAACAGAGGCAGAATGGGTTCTGGATCAGGTTCTGGATGGGTTCTGGATCAGGTTCTGGATGGGTTTTAGACTCTTGCAATTTGTTTTAATCTTGTGGGTATATTCAATTGTGTTTTCCTTTGTGTAACCAGGTAGCTGCTGCTGTGCTGCAGATTTCTGCCTCTTGAAAGTCAGATGTGGATCTCAGTGGTTTCACCTGCTGACAGGACAGAAAAGGACAGAAAGGACAGAAAGGTTTTTACTCGGAGCAGCTTCCTGTTGAGCTTCAGCTTCCTGCTTCGTCTGCCGGTAGTCCTCGTAGTACTGCTTCACCTCCTGGAACAGAGACCGGGTCTGAGACCACAACCTGGACCAGAACCAGAGTGAGGTCTGATGAAGACCATGATGATCCTAAGACCTGGACTCAACCTAGGTTCTGGTCCGGTCCAGTCCCCTACCTGTACGGTCTGTGGCAGGTTCTTGAGAGCCAGGTAGAGCCAGATGCTGAGCTTCAGAGGGAGGATGTCCTGCCATTGCGGTCGCTCATGGCTCCTGCAGCAACAATGCAGCAACATCAGAAGGAAGTACGGAAACTATGGCGCAGGTGATGTCACAGCTGTACCTGTCGGAGCGGTCCTGACCGATACACCTGAGCTCCTCGGCGGGTCTGGAGCTCAGCTTCTTCTTCTTCTCCTTTTTTTTCCGACTGAGCAGCTCATCCTGGAAATGTCACATGACATGCTCTGCTCTGATTGGCTGTCTGAGCGCTGCTCTGCTCTGATTGGCTGTCTGAGCGCTGCTCTGCTCTGATTGGCTGTCTCACCAGCTGCTTTTCCAGGTAGATGGACCAGATGACGGCGTAGTGTCCCACAGTGAGGATGAGGAAGAGCAGGAAGCCCAGCTCGGCGTTGCTCATCTTCCTCACGCGCCGGTAGTAGAAGACGGGCTGCCGCCAGTCGGGGAGGCCGTTCTCCAGGATGTCGTCGTACCTGCAGAGACACACCTGGTGACCCGCTGACCTCCAGGGAGGACAGGCATCCCTCGGCTGCCTCACCTTCGCCGTCTGTCCTCGTCCTTCAAAACTTCATAGATGGCCACCAGCTGAGGACGGACAAGGAAGACCATGAGGTTCTGGTTCTGGAGGTCGGGTCCACCCACCTGTCTGAACTGCGTCTCACCTGTCTGAACTGCGTCTCAGCATTTTCATCTTTGTTCTTGTCAGGATGGAGAGTCAGAGACAGGCGACGGTACGCCTTCTTTATGTCTGCTGCCGCCGCGTCCTGCAGGGGGACAGGTGAAGAACAATGAGGCCTGATCTATTGGGTGTAGCTCTATGCTCTGGCTGACGTTGTGCTCCATCAGGGTTTCTCTTGTCGCTGTGGCCAGAGGCAAAACAAAAGCCTCCAGAAATTCAAAATGAAGGTTTTTGTTTTAATATACGAGATATAACTGGCCCATATTTCCACACTTAGTCCAGCCATGATCAGAGTTTGACATTAATTTAGATGTCAAGAAACTATGACAGTTAAAGATGCTTCTGCGATGACAGCATTCACTATAAAGACACCAGTGGAAAGAAAACGACGCCAGCTTTGGAAGAACTCATGTCTGCAGGAATATTTTGCAGTTTCTCTCAGTGGGTTGCTGAGCTTTTATTGTTTTAGAACATTATTAAGATACGTAGCGTGCTACTGACTGCACCCCGCGCTGACTAACTGCATCTTAACACCTAAAATAAAGTTATTAACGTTGAAATGTTGCTAACATGTTAGGTCCATTGTTTTCTTCTGTGATGCTCTCCGGCCAGCTAACAAAGCTAACAAGAAAGAAACTCACCGCCTTGCTGGAAGACGGAACCAAAGCTGAAAACGTCTAAAAACATATTTCTACGTAGATTACCCAAGTCAGACCTTTTGGTAGAGATGAGCTGTTCAGTAGTGACTCGATTCTTTTGAACGGTTCTCTGAACGGCTGGACTCCAGTCTGTTTTTCAAACTTAGCTCTCCTCACATCCACAGCTGCTGCTTCATTTAATTTAAAATTATTTAATTTGGAATAATACAACAGATAAAAACAACTGACAGAAATGTGTGAATAATTTTAATATTTCAGGAGAAGAGGATTTTTGTTTCTATATTTTGATTTGAACAAATATTAATTCTGTCCCCCATTTATTCTTTATTTTACATTAATTTTAGAATCACTAACTGAACTTTCTGAAGCATTTGACAGAAGCTTTGTTACAGTTTATTTTTTACATTTGACCAAAAAAGTCAACCAATTATTTTTGTCAGTTTCTTTATAATTCATCTCCCCCTACCTGCACTGACTGAACAGATTAAAGTTGTTTTTCAATGTCTGACCAGCTGGTGGCGCTGTACTGCTGCAGAGTACAGCGCCACCAGCGCTGTAATTCAGAACAACAGATCTAGAGTCATAGATCTATAGTTACAGATCTAGAGTCAATGCACAGCTTCAGTTATTACAACTAAAACCAGCGATCAGCCCAAAACCTGGGAGTAGTGATGGACTCTGACCTGAACCTTCAGAGCCACATTAAGACAGTCACAAAGTCGGCCTTCTATCACCTGAAGAACATCTCCAGGATCAGAGGACTGATGTCTCAGATCAGAGAAACTCATCCATGCGTTTATCTTCAGCCACATTGATTACTGCAGCAGCGTCTTCACAGGTCTGACTAATAAATCAGTCAAACAGCTGCAGCTGATCCAGAAGCTGCTGCTGCTGTTCTCACTAAAACCAGGAAGATGGAGACATAAGACCAGATCTACAGTCCTACAGCTGTAGCTCAGAGAACAGACTGTAAAATCCTGTTAGTTTATAAATCACTGGACGGTTTAGCACCACAACCATTAAAGATCTGCTGCTGCTGTATCAACCTGCCAGACCCTCAGGTTCTGGTTCTGGTTCTGCTCTGCATCCAGAACCAGAACCAAACGAGGAGAAGCAGCATTCAGCTTCTATGCACCACAGATCTGGAACAAACTTCCAAAAAACGGTAAAACAGCTGAAACACTGACTTCCTTTAAATCCAGACTCCTGGTTAGTTTTATTTGAAACGTGATCAATTTATCGACTTAATGTCTCGTTTTATTGTTGATTCTCTGCTGCATGAATTTGTTTCTGTGTTTATGATGTAAAGCTCTTTGAAAAGCCTGCTGCTGACATGAGCTGTACAGATAATATTAGATTGATTGATTGATTTGGGTCAGACTAGAACTCATCTGTTCTCTCTGACCTTCAACTAAAGATGGAGGAAAACTGCTGCAGCTAAAACTCAATGTTTGGTTTTTATTCACACTATTAGCTTTTGGAATCTCTGCCAATTTATATTTGTCTTATTTTTACTAAATTTGATTTCTAGTTTTCTACTAGTGATGTTTGTTGGAAATGAGCGATAGAAATAAATTATATCTGCTTTCTTAGTTGTTTATAACCCAGTTTAATAAATAATAATAATAATAATAATAAATGTTCCGGAGCTTCTGGGTTTTTAGGCTTCCGCGGCTGTTGGAACCGGACCAGAACATTTGGACCCGAATCTGTTCTCCTGAACCGAGTCCCGAACCTGGGCTTCCCGCCTGGAGGACCAGGGAAAACCTCCGGAACCTCCAGGACCCCGGACGGGTTCTGTGTGGGTTCGTCTCTCCCAAACAGCTGGCAGCAAAACCCGGAGCGTACCGTGACGTGGTGCCGGTCCCGGGTTTCCATGGAGACGGACTCACCTTATCCAGGTGCAGGAATTCGTAGAAGTTCTTCGGAACCTCCTCTACAAGGTCCAGGAGCTCCAGGTCTGCCTCCCAGCCCCGAACCAGAACCAGAACCATGCTCAGGACCAGAGGCCCGCTCAGACCCGCACACACCCGCATCTCCGGGACCAAACGCCGCTGGAGGAGAACCGGACCCGGAACCAGGACCAGAATCGGAACCAGGACCAGGTAACGGGCCGGTGTGGGGAGCAGCTCAGACAGAACCGGAAACTCCGACACGTCCTCGAAGGTTCTGCTGCTTTTCTTCCTGAGCTGATCGAGTTACTGGGTCGGTACCGCCCCCTGCAGGCCTGGAGGAGCCGCTGCGACGGATTCGGAACCTCCCGGACCTCTGGTTTCAGAACCACAACAACAGGAGGAGTCCGGCTCTAGTCTTGGAACAGAACCACCATTCTGGGTCCAAACGGGTCAGAACATAAGTTTCTGATGGTTCCACTGACGGGTCGAGCCACTGAAAACCCAATAAGGCTGACCGGACCGGACCGGATTAGACCTCAGCATCCAAGTGTAAGCAGAATCACAGGACGACCCAACAGAACCTGAGTGAGGCGGGTTAGCAGCCAGGATCTGGTCAGTGTGGACCCAGACACTGGGTTCTGGACCCAGTTTGACCAGCAACATGAATCTGAAACACCAGAACCAATTACAGGGTGTACTTACTTTTACACCATTAAATCATCAAGTTACATTTTTTTATCCATAATATAAAATATGATCTAGAAAAAAAAAGCTAAAGATCGAAACAAAACAGACTCCAAATCAGTCACACTTTGTGAGTTCTGATCCAGTTCTGGTTCTGATCCAGTTCCTTTTTAAAAAGCTTTTGTTGACTCTAGTGTCCATTATTGGGGAGCGGCCGGACAGGGGGGCAAAGGTCATCAGGCCCAGACAGGAACCTGCGACATCCGAGTCGAGAACTGAGGCCTGTTTACATGGGATGTGCTCAACGCCACCACAGAACACTCTGATCTGGTTCTGATCCGGTTCTGATCCAGTCAGCGGCTAACAGCCTTAGCCAGTAAGCCAAGTGGAGGACGTTGGAGGGTTTGGTGGATCGCTGGATCCAGAACATCAGGAGGTTAAATACAACCGCCTCAAACACTCGGTAGCACTCATGGCTGACAAGCCGGATCCGAACACAAGGACTTGGAGAAACTGAAGGACTTGGAGAAACAGGAGGACTTGGAGAAACTGAAGGACTTGGAGAAACTGAAGGACTTGGAGACACTGGACTTTTTGTTTATTTGAATGGGGACAGAGTGAAACAGTTCTGAACATTTATAGCCTTGCTAACTAGCAAAGCCGTAAACAATTTAAAGAACAGCAGGACACAACGTGACATCACACATCTCCAATTAACTTAGCACAGACTGCAGGGAAAAAGGAGTCGTCATGGCGACATCATGGCAACAATGGAGCCGTCACGGTGACATCACGGTGACATCATGGTGACATCATGGTCAGGTACTGGTGGTTCCAGTCAAGTTGGTTCTGCCTGATGGGTCTAGTGAGGTTCTGAGTTCGCCTTCCATCCAATCAGCTGTCTTCTTCAGGCTCCACCCCTCTGGGTTCGTAGAGGTCGGCCAGCTTCCAGAACCTCGAGGCCCACGTCATGAGGAAGGAGAAGTTCTGGTCGGGTTCTGCTGGGCCCGGCGAGCTGATGGAGCTGATGGAGCAGATCGAGCACGCCGCCGAGCCGCGACCATTCCAGGACATCGGCAGAAAGTCAGCAGGGGGCGCCGTGTGGTCCAGGTTTGGCTTCAGCAGCTGGGGCTTTCGGGCCTCCAGGTCAGCGGAACCGCCGGTCGGGTCGGGCCGGTCCAGGTGTCTGAGGGCGGCCATGTTGAAGGCCTTGGTGTCTTCCTCGCCGCCACCTTCGTCATCGTAACAGGCGAAGTTCTCCTGGGCGTCACGCTCTTCATCCTCCACCTCCTCCTGTCGCCTGGACCTGACTGCAGCCGTTACCATGGCAACTCCTGAGGAGGAAGGAGACATTGAAGCGGTCCGGTCTGGTTTCGATCCGACCGGACCGCTTCACTTTGCGTACCCAGGAATGTGAGCAGCCCGGTCAGGACCGCGGCGGTTGCCACAGCAACATGGTGCGGCTCGTCCCGGCTGCAGTGGCGCTGGTTTCCATAGCGATCACAGCGACAGACGGAGACGGTCAGCGTGTTGGTGCTACTGAGGGACGGACGGCCGCTGTCCGCGATCACCACGGCAACCAGGTGGACGGGTTGGTCCCGCAGCCGCAGGCCGGGCTGCAGCGCCAGAACTGAGGCGGTGTTGTCTGCAAGCAGAGAAACGAGTCAGCAGCCGGTTCCGGCCCAGAGTCCCGGCCCGGTTCCGGCCCAGAGTCCCAGGCCCATACCACCGTTGTCAGTCAGGCTGAAGCTGAGGTTTGCATCACTTCCTGCAGGCAGTGAGAACAGGAAATGATGTCCGTCCTCGGGGTCGTCCGGATCCATGGCGCTCAGAATCCCGACGACCTGCAGGAGGAGACGCAGAGGTCAAGAGGTCAGCCGACTCCTCGGCTTCACCCGGGTGAAGCTCACCTGGCCGGGCCGGACGTCCTCGCAGATCAACGTCCGGGACTCGGCACCGAAACTCGGCGGATTGTCGTTAACGTCCGTCACAGAGACCAGAACCAGAGCCGAGCCGGCCTGAGACGGGTCCGCTGCAAACACAAGCACACCTATCAGTTGGCAGCCAATCAGGGCTCCACGCTGCGCACCATGTGACCTACACGTCTCCATGGCGATGATCGTGATGTTGTGCTGAACTCTGACTTCACGGTCCAGAAACCTGCTGGTTCTGATGGTACCGGAACTGCTGTCGATGTCAAAGAATCCTCCGATGTCCGACTTCCTGTCTATGGAGTACCTGAAGACAGAAGGACACAGAGGGACAGGTGGACAGATGGACGGAGCAGGTCCTGAAGCTGTCCACTCCACCAGTACCTAATGGGACTGTTGGACCGGTCCGGGTCGTGGGCCGACACGGCGCCCACACTGGTTCCGACCGGAGCGTCCTCTGACACGGACAGGTGATGGACGGACTCGGAGAAGACAGGGGACTCGTCCTCGTCCTCCACCTGCAGCTGGACCAGAACCTCGTCGTTGAACGGACCGGCCAGCAGGAAGCGGGCGTCCGTCTGCCGGTTGGACGCCTCGACCCGCAGCAAGTAGCTGGACTGGACCTCAAAGTCCAGGCCCTGGGGGACAAACCAGGTCAGAGCCAGGACCGGGTCAGAACTAGAACCAGGGTCCAGAACCAGTACCTTGAGCAGCATCAGCAAACCCTCCTGTGTGTTTGGATCCGTAAGAACCCGGAAGGTTCCCGGTCCATCTCCATCCAGAACCCGGTACTCCACTTCGGCGTTCTGACCCAAGTCCGGGTCCACGGCTTTTATCCGGGCCACCACGGCTGGTGCTGGTACCGACTCCGGAATGCTGAACCGGTAGTTCCCTGTGGGACCGGAGGGGGCGTCATAATGAGCCTGTCCACAGGTCAGAGGTTAGGGTCAGACTCACTGCGGGGGAAGCGCGGTGGGTTGTCGTTGACGTCTGTCAGCGTCACGGTAACCGCCGTGGTTCCGGACAGAGCCCCCCTCCGACCCAACAAGTCCCGGGCCTGGACCACCAGCTGGTACCGGTCCCGAGTCTCCCGGTCCAAGTCCGGGAGCGCGGTCCGCACCACACCTGGAGGACCGGGGGTCAAAGGTCAACAGGCAGAACCACCAGGAAGACAGAGACTTGTAAAGATGAGTGAACCGTGATAACTACAGGATCTGCCTCCCTTCTGTTCCTCAACAGAACCAGCTGGCTGGTACCAAAGGGTTCTGGTAGCAACATCTGGACCAATCAGAGCCAGATTCTGGGTCAGAACCAGGCCCTACCTGTGTTTGGGTCTACAGTGAAGTACGGCCCGCCCTGCAGGAGGCTGTAGACGATCTGGGCCGCGGTTCCGTAGGTTGGGTCGTCGGCGTCGGTCGCCGTCACCGTCACCACAGATGTTCCTGCACACAGACACAGCACTGCCACCCAGAGGCCGCTGAGAGCACTGCGGCCTCAATACATACAGCTTGCACTGTAGTCACAGAACCTTTCACAATAAAAGCATGTCTCTTTCTGAGGTTGCCTCTGACGGGCTGCTAAGCTTCAGGTTCAGGTTGAATTCAGGTCAGGTTCAGTTTAGGTTCTGGTTCTGCAGACTGTCTCACTAACTGTAACCAGAGCAACCAGCAGGACCGGTCCGGACCCACCTGCCGGGGCCCGCTCAGGAACCCTGGCGGCGTAGGGGCCGTCCAGAAACCTGGGAGCGTTGTCATTGATGTCCTGGACTCGGACGGTGAAATGGGACTCGGGCTCCAGCAGCAGTTGGCTGATCCGGTCCCGGACCTGGGCCCGCAGGACGTAGGACGCCTGCAGTTCCCGGTCCAGCCTGCGGGTGGCGTGGATGTCTCCGGTCCGTTCGTCAATGGTGAAGATGGACATCGCTCCGTCGCCACTGAGGTGGTACGTCACCTGACCGTCTCCTCTGTCCAGGTCAGAGTGGAGCTGCAGGGGAAGAGACCAGTTGGCCCAGTTCTGCCACTGCATGTCTTGTCAACAATAATAATGATCAATATTATTGTCATTATTATTAATGATAATAGCATTATTAATAATAGTAAGAATTTATTATTCTTACTATTACTGATTATTAATGACATATTTTAATCCAGGCTCCTGGAGGATTCTGGGAGTTTGCCCAACTGGTCAACATGCGCTTTGTGGACTTGGACCGTGTCCCTCGGGGAGCCCTGCGGGGGGCGCTTCGGGAGTATGAGGTATCTTTGTGTCTTTGGGTTCCCTGTATAACCGGTACCAGAGTCTGGTCCGCTTTGCCAGAGTTCTGACTGGAACACCGGTCTTATGGGAAATTCTGCCCCCTGTGTCGAGAGGTTGCACTGCAGCCAGAGAGGATCCTTTCATGTTCACGGG
>NW_015114887.1:87226-87959 GCF_001443285.1 Poecilia latipinna
TCCCTCCTCTCAACTTCGCAGGGGCTCAACGGCTGCCGCAGGACCGTGGCGCTAAAGCGTTAGCCCACTTAGCTTAGCCCGAAGTCCGTCGCGACCACTTGCTCCGGTCCCCTCTTGGCTCGTCCCTCCAGCGTCAACTGAACTCCTTCAACTTCTCCCGACTTCCGTGCCCTTTCGTCCTGTTGTCCCTTTGTCTCTCCTTTTCGTCTGTCTTTTTTCCTTTCTTATTTATTCCTCTTTTTTTCTCTCCTCGTCCGCCTCCGTTCTCCACCCTTACCACTCTCTCCCTTGCTCCCGCCTTCTCCTCCTCTCCACCAATCCCCAGTCCCGCACCGGACAAACTGTCCCCACTGCCAATGAAAATGGTGAGATCAGAAAATGCGCAGTGCAGCTTACGTCACACTGCTTCTTTCAGTTACAATATTTACACAATAGCTCACTAACAACAATAGTTTTAATCATCAAATAAGGTAATTACTCCATAGTGACCTTTATATTATTCAACTATTAAGGTGAGGGAAAATACCAATGTATTTCTTTCAGAAAGAAGAATACTAAACACTTAGTTGTTCACCAATGTATGTTTGAGTAAACAATAATTTACTTTTAACTTGTATCTTATTTTGAACTATGTAAAATTAACCTTAACAAATAGTAACTACCATAACCTCAGTTTATCACTGGGCTACATCTAACAATAAAGGAACCCAAGGCTGTCAGATTCTAAAACCTA
>NW_015114887.1:92633-94838 GCF_001443285.1 Poecilia latipinna
AGCCTTGATTGTATATGTCACAATTTTGTAATTTATCATTGTTTATTAAACTCTGAAAGCTGAGAGGCTTTAATATTCTGTCCTAGAAGGAGGTTAGATGGGCCCTTTGAGCCCCTGCCCCTGTAGTGGCCTCTGCACGGCCCTGGATGTCAAGGTTTTAACTTTCAGTTTAATTGGCAGCTAACTGAGCCCAAGTGAAAAAAAGTATACCTTAGTATATTTCAAACATACATTTGTGAAAGTACATTTTAAGTATACTAAGTATTAAGTGTACTACCTATAAATATATATGAAGTATACTAAAAGTATACTTGTACCAATTTTGAAATTATAACTTTAAACATACTTAAATATAATTGTACCAAAATACACTTTTAAGAAATATATTAAATAAAAGTATACTTTAAGTGAACAAAATATGTATTTGCCCAAGTCTAAATATCTAAATATACACTTTCTCAATTGTATATTTAAAAGATATTTAAAATATCTGTCAAAGATATTTTGTGTATATTTTAAAATATAGAATATAGAAAAATTGAATTTTTTTTAAATTCACTTAACACTAGATTATTAATTTCAGTATGTTTTAAATTACATCTCAGTGTAAATTTTAGGCTAATAAAGTATGCCTTTTTTAACTTCTTTATTTAACCGGGTGAACCCCGTTGAGATCCAGATCTCATTTTCAAGAGGGACCTGGGCAGAAGTCTGCAACACGCAGCAACCCAATTAGAAAATAAAACTAATTAATACATATGTCTTTTAGGCACCTTTAAAGTATGGCTTTTTAGGTCCCTTAATAATCTTTTACTATTTTTGTTAAAATTGCAAAGACTAAAAAAAATTATAATCCTCATGTAATGTTGTTTAACAAAGTACCCAATCCATTTTCATTATATATCTGAAAATGTATGATGTAAATATCATACATTTATCATAGAGCAGTGTTTCTCGACCTTTTTTGGGCCAGCGCCCCCTATCCATTATCCAGGTCCATCACCGCCCCCCACCAAAGAAGATGTAGGATTCTACATGTTTTTTGTTCACCAGAGCAACCTGTAGCCTTTTATTAGCAGATTGCGCCCACCTGTGTAAATCTCCACCCACAACAGGAAGTCAGCAAGAACATCAACAATAAGATTCAACAGTGTGAGAGAAGAAGATGCGGAAGATAGGGTTACCTGGAGACGGATGACTCGCTGTGGTGACCCCTAAAGGGAAAAAGCCGAAAGGAAAAGAAGAAGATCTGGTCACCGAGAAAAATGGTTAGCCTGAGTTTTTAGTTTAGTTTTTTATTTTGAAAGGCCAGAGCACGGGGTAATGGCTTTCCAAACCAACCTGCAGCCACACCCGTCTGTGCTACCAGCAGCGATAAATAGAGGTAAGTACACTATAAATTTGTCACAAAAAGTTGTTTTAAGATGTTTTTAGGCTAGAAAGTAGCCCCGACAGCTTCATTTACGCACTTAGTTCATGCAATTTCTTCTCCGGAGTTTTCGGAGCAGCGTAGCTCTGCTAACGGCTCCAGGCGGCTCCAGGTAGCTCCAGGCGGCTCCAGGCGGCTCCAGGTGGCTCCAGGCGGCTCCAGGCTCAGCGGCCGGCCGGAGTGTGTTTATCCCACTAACCGTGGCCTGATCTCGGCGAGTCACCTTGTCGTATTCTGCTGCTTGATATCTGATCGTAGCGTTTCAAAGTGTGACATGAAGACTTTGCATAGATACTGTTTGATACGTGTGTCAAAATATAATATTCCTCTCTGGAAAGTATGATACTTCTGAAGAAGTTAGTATCTTCTAAACATTGACATCATCCAATACCAGTTATTCCCTTCCTCTGATTTTTTTCTAGTTCGTAAATTTATATTATTTGCGTGTGAGTGAAATATATTCTTCCCTTCGGTTGGCTTCTTACATGCTGTGTGAACTTTTTTTAAAATTAATTTTTATTGTTTCATACAGGCGGCTCTTAGGAGGAAAGGCCTCAGCTCCAGGTTTGGATGTAGCTTCCCAGAGATCCTCTTCCTCCTCCTGACATCGTCTTCTTCACTGTCTCCTCATCTTTTATATACATAAATTATAGGAATATTTTTTCATTATTCCCCAAACATTGGCTGAATATCTGCTTGTATGTTATTGTAATAAATAAATTTGGTAACAGTTTATTTGAAGGGGTGTGCATAAGACTGACATAATACTGTCATAA
>NW_015114887.1:99484-102361 GCF_001443285.1 Poecilia latipinna
TAAAGAAACAAGCATAAAAATCAAAACATCAACAACAGTGATAGTAATATTAATAATAAAATAATAGTCAGTGCAAGAATCCTACATCTTCTTTGGTGGGGGCAGTGAGGGACCTGGATAATGGATAGGGGGCGCTGGCCCAAAAAGGTTGAGAAACACTGCTCTAAAGTTTACCTATTGTTTTATTGTGCTTATTTTCATAAGCTTGTTGGCTATAAATTTTGAATGTATTGACAATTCTGTTATATTGACTCTTGAAAAAATGTAGGTAAGACTTTATTTGACGGGGTGCAGTAGACTGACATGATACTGTCAAACATGACACAAGTCTTGTTAGGAACATACCAACAGTGTCATTCAGTAAATAATGACAATTTTAATGACAAGTTGCTTTAAAAGTTGGATGAAATGTTTTATGTTTATGACAGTGTCATGTCAGTCTTATTATGCACACCCCATCAAATGAAGTGTTACCAAAATGGTAATATATTGAAAGCACAATGCAATTTGTTTCACCACCAGTAAAGTGTGTTGTAATGGATCCTTCTGTGTTCTGGTAACCTGATGTGTGTATGAAGCATTAATGTAGACGTAAAGCCTGGGAGGTCGGGGGGGGGGGGTCCGGACCCCCCAATCTTGTAAAAGTCTAGAATTGTCCCCCCAAAAAAACTAATTGAAGAAACGTTTGCATTTAAATAATCTCAATATGAAAAGGCAAAAGAAACAAAGAACGAACTAAATCTGCCATTTATCTCAGAAAAAAAGTAAATTAATTTTCAGGTCCCCCCCCACCATTATAAGAACAATGGTTCAGTCCAAAGTGTAGGAGGAGCAACAGCAGCGCTGAACGGCACAGGCTCCGTTAGAACCGCTGAAGAGAGGAGCTAGCTGTTAGCTGTTAGCTGTGGATCTGCAGCAAAATAAAAACCCTTCCAGTAAGTAAATACTTAAAAGANATTTGATGTAACATAAATAGTTCCAGACAACCAGCTAACTGAATAGTTTCTTTTAATAAGAACTTGTAAAAATAAATCCTTAGTTCCACATGAAGCTACACAATACCCCAAAATGATAGAAAACTTAAATATAAAGCAATGTCATTACTTCCCAGTACAGTAATAAATGTTTCCCAAGATAAAATAAAGCCAATAAGGCACTTTCCTTTTCAGTCCCTTATGTTTTACACACTTTAACTTTGTGTTTTTTTTATGAAAAACCCTTCTGTTCAACTGTTGTTTTAATATAACCAGAATTCAACTTTTGTCACCAACATAACTCCATAATTTACAGTTCTAAACACAATATCACACATGGGCCCATACCCTCACTCACACACAGGCCGGTACCAGTTAAAGTTTTCGTTGCAGGCCTGATGAAGCTCGGGTGCGATGTCGCTACGACAATCCTCTTCTCCCCGTTTAAACAATAAAACTGACTCAGACCTGCTCGCTCAGCCGACGTCCTCTCCGTCAAGGTTGCTTTGTGAGTCCAATTTCTTTTAGAACTCCGCCACACGAGTTGCAGGTAGGGTTGCCACCTTTCAGAAATGAAAATAAGGGAGGCCCACTGTTGCACGTCGTCCTAAGCGGGCAGGGGCCTGTGGCGGCAGCGTGTCGGTTAATGTGTGTTGCTCAGAAAGCAGTTGGGCACAATATCCCAACACCAACACTGTGAGTGAAACAATGACTGGGGCAGCCTACTATATAAAGTACTCGGGGACCACTTCTTCATTATTACACATAAAAATTAGTAGAACAGTGTTTCCCAACCCTGGTCCTCAAGGCACACTGCCCTGCATGTTTTAGGTGCTTCCTTGCTTCAGCACAGGTGATTTCAATTGGCAGATCTTTGCTGAACTGCAATCAGCTGAATGAGGTGCATGAAAGCAGGGAAATTTCTAAAACATGCAGGTGTGACATCCCCCTCCACTTTACGTGGAGGGATCCGTCAGTTATTGTTTTGTCCTGAGGCGGAGCAGAGTGGGCGGGACCAGGATTCGCCAGGCCCAGCGCGTCATCGCTATAGAAGCAGCCTGCTTCAGCGCGTGAAGAGAGAGGAGTTGAAGCTGGTTGGAGGGAGTCGGCTTCTTCACCCAGCTCTGCTCTGCAGAGGACTTTTCCATTCATCACTGGCTTCAGAGATGCCATCGACCACAGGAGGGCCACCCGTTTGTCGCTGTTTGGCTCTGTTTATTTGTTTGGGTTGTTCAATAAAGAGCGTATTCTTTTATTGAAGGCCGTGTCTCCCTGGCTTTTGTTACGGCTCACGAGCCGGGTCGTAACACAGGGCAGTGTGCTTCGAGGACCAGGGTTGGGAAACACTGTTGGAGAATACAGAACAAATCGCGTCCTGTATCGGTTCAATACAAGACGCTACAGCCAAATACGGGACGGTTCTGTATTTTACGGGACAGGTGGCAACCCTAGTTGCAGGATTCCTCCTCAATCATGCTAAAGCCAGCGTCGCCATATTGACGCTTTCCCCTCGCCACCTCGGATCAGCCGTAGTTCTCCGCACGCAGTTCTTCACTACAAAACACTTCTGCAGGTTTCCTACCCACCGGGTGCAGGTTTACTTGTGCAGAGCTTGCATAAAACAGTCCAGTTCTTGGTCCCACCTGAACTCCTGCACGCGGTCTCCATTAGCTTCCTCCTTGACTTCTCCCTTCTTCCCATTGTCTCATTGTTTTCTTTTCTCTGTTGAGTTCACTTGTCCCTCGTTAACCTAAACTACTTCATAGATAGGAAAATCAATACAGTCTTTAAACTAATTGATCAAACAGAATACGTAAGAACACAAGTCCCTTCCAGAAAAGCTTCACCTTTCTGCCAGTGGCGGAGCCAGACTTTTAAAGTTGGGGGGGCAAAGGGGGAGCCA
>NW_015114887.1:107903-108432 GCF_001443285.1 Poecilia latipinna
AAAAACAATACAAGTTTCTCACTAATATTGCCTGTGTACATACAACCAACCTTGTAAATACTTTGTAAATATCAAAAGGCCTTAAGTGCATGTTGTTGTTTTTTTTAACCAGGGGATACACACACACACACACACACACACACACACATAAATAAAATTCCCTTCTCACCCTCTGCGGGTGGTCTCTCTCTTTCATCCTCTGAGCTCGGGTCCTCTACCAGAGGCCTGGGAGCTTGAGGGTTCTCCTCCAGTATCTTGGCTGTGCCTAGAACTGCACATTTCTGGACTGAGATGTCTGATGTTGTTCCTGGGGGCTGTTTTAGTCACTGCTCCAGTTTGGGGGTGACTGCCCCGAGGGCCCCGATGACCACAGGCACCACTGTGGTCTTCACCTTCCAGGCCTTCTCCAGTTCCTCTCTGAGGCCCTGGTATTTCTCCAGTTTCTCATGCTCCTTTTTCCTGATGTTGTGGTCACTTGATTTTATTTCTGTCATTTTAGAATGTTAGAGCCTCATTTCAACAGTGGAGC
>NW_015114887.1:109781-110255 GCF_001443285.1 Poecilia latipinna
GGAACCGAAACGCACAGAATTGCGCAACGCCTTGTTGAAACAATAATTACTGAGATTATTATTGTTGTTGGGTCATTAAGTTGAAAAGAGGAGGACGTGCTGATCTCAGCGTCCTGGCAGCGTTCAGTTCATCACCGACTGCCGAGATCGACTCAAAACCTTCCGCGATCGACATATTGCACTGCTGCTCTAGTAAAGCAAAGAAACAATATGAAATGGAAAAAAGTTATTTATTAACTGACTAAGTGGTGTTTTATAATGTTCTTGAAAAACTAATCAGTCACGGCTGATTAGTGGGTGAATTCACGGCTGCACAGTGAACACGTTGATTTTTTACAGCAGACAGCCGCTCCTCTCTCTTGCAGGTACTGCGTACCCCCACTAAATCTTTTAGGGGTACGCAGTACCTGACCGTACCCGCCTTCTTTCACTCCTGCTCATATCTAACTGAGTACATCTCTTGAAGGTGAGCAA
>NW_015114887.1:113290-130242 GCF_001443285.1 Poecilia latipinna
TTACAGCAGACAGCCGCTCCTCTCTCTTGCAGGTACTGCGTACCCCCACTAAATCTTTTAGGGGTACGCAGTACCCTGCCATACCCGCCTACTTTTCGCCCCTGCCCTTACTTGTCAGAGCAGCTCTTTTAGCAGTAGGCAGCGGCATCAACAGTTTAAACTGAGCACTTGTGGAGGTCTTTCACCCACTCTGACATCAGACTTTTAAATAATCACATGCAATAAATCACATGTACTCTTTAGGTCACTGCATATGGGCTATGTAAAGCTCTGCAATACAATTATAAATTAGCAAATTAGTAATTAATGTAAATTCAACTCAGTGCAGTTATAAGCACATGCAGGTAGAGTGGTGTGGGTCAGGGGGCACAGGGAATCTTGTCTTGTTCAGCTTGCAGCCAAATATGCTGATGATGTTCCAAAATCACATCACAAAACCTGCTGAACCTATGAGCTGATCTTGAGATTCAAAATGGTATTGCAGTTGGAATAACAGCACTAATGAGCTCAACAACAATGCAGCATGCAAGCAGGACCGGCCCAAGGTACAAGCAAACTAAGCAGTCGCTTAGGGCCCCAAGGTCAGTAAGGGCTCCCCTCAGTGAAGGTGATTTCTTTTCTTCATTTTTTTAGTAATAATTTCTATGTCATTATATTGGCAAAAACACACAATTTCACTGTGAAGTTATTTGCCTTTACAATAATATATATATATATATATATATTTGATGTATATTTGTATGTAGAAATTATTTTAACACTAAAAAGAAAAAGAAAAATGCTCTTGGACCCCCCGTCAGGCTACATAGCTGCTACATGGATGAGCTGCTCTATGCTGTAGATGGGGATATGTTTGCTGCTGAGCATAATCATTTTGTGGCTAAAACAAACATTATTTTTACATCATCTTAAGAGCTTAAAAAGGACTCACCTGGTATCAATTACATTTTTAGCCAGTGGAGTTACGCTGAAGAAAAATTTAATTAAAGAATGTCATGAATATGTGTGTAGGGCTGCACCAATTGCAGTTTTCTGGCCGATCCCTGGTTACCGATGTTTAAAAAGCCTGACCTGCCCATTTTGATTTTGGCTGATATTATTAATTTTTTTTTGTCTGAAATGTCACTAAATATAGTAAGAAAGTCACTGAGTTGCAAAGTGGGGTGAATATTATTAACTGTAAACGTTCAGACCAGACCTGGTGGGCCGCTCTGTCAGTCACACCTCTCACTGTAGAGCAGAAGAGGACAGAGACTGACTTATAAACCTTTGCTGACGAAGGTAAGATTAGGGGATAAGACGGGCTTCACATGTAAGTATCGGCCAATCACAATCACCCAAAATTAAGGAAATCGATGCCCAGTAATTAACTGGTCGATAAATCAGTTGGACAATAAATGTATCCTATATTGTACATGTATATAATGTAAACAGCTCTGCCAGAGATGCAGAAAGTTTATAGCAGGTATGTGAATGATCTAATGATCAGACTGCTGATTGCAGCCAGTCCACATTGTTAGCAGAACTAGAGGGCCCCAAAACCAAATTTCACTTAGGGCCCCATGGAGGCTTGGGCCGGCCCTGCATGCAAGACTTCCAAAATTTGTTTTTTCCAGATCTGTGGTTGACCCACCCCACCCCCATGGCCCACCACCACTGACCTCCCCCTGAGATGTTGTTTATTTTGATCTCTGTTGTGATTAAATCTTACTTGAGAAGATTTCCCAGGTTAAAAAGAGCCCGGTTATGATGAGGGTTGATCTCCAGGGCTTTCCTGTAGTAATGTTCTGCCTCATCTGGGCTGCGAGTCAAAGTTCCCAGATTGTTCATGGCACTGGCGTGACGGGGATATAACCTGTGAGGCAAGGAATGGAGGTTTGAGCTTAGACTTTTTCAAGGAAAACTGCCTTTATCAGAAGATCCTGAACAAACTTTCCTCAAGAAATATGAAAAACACTTAGTAGTGCCACTTTCTGTAGTGTATACAACAATGGCTCATCAACAAAAAGACATAGGTGTAACAAAAGATAGTCACGCAACAAGGGTTTGTTTTCCCAAACAGTAATTTATGGAAATAAGAAGGATAAAAAATTGTTCTTTATCCAACACACTGCAAAGTTGTGTTCAGACCAATAGGCTGTAGGATTCCTGAATAACCACGGGTATACTGCTAAGGTTGTTCAGGTTATGTAGAATGTCAGGCAGGATTGAAAAATTACACTGAAAGGTTACTTTTGAAACTAAAGCTCCATTTGCTCCCCTGCTGCTACAAAAGCAGCGGAGATGGACAAGGTAGATAATAAATGACATAAATGCTTTTGAATTCAATCAAACACAGAGCTTCTGTTTTGGCTTTGTACCTTACAATCTAACTTCATGTGGCCTCACATTCATGTTAGTTGTTTGTTTTTTTTTACTTTGCCAAGCATGTTGGGGCTCCAAGGAGATCAAAGGCATAGCATTATGTAACTTTAGATCATATTTGTGTCATGGTTTGAGGGTGTTGGTGAGGAGATAGACACAGATAGGTCCAGGAAGACATGAAGTAAATGATAATTTAATGATAAATACTCCTAAACAAAGTCCAACAGTGACAGCTCTGGGAAACAGACGGACGACAAAGCACACGACGTTTGATGAGGATCCGACAAAAGACAAAGACAACAGGTGGACTAAAATACACAGGGAGAGTAATCAGGGAATGAGACACACCTGGGAAGCAAACAACAGGGAAGACAGGACAGGGACAGGACTAAACACAGAAAACCTCAAAAATAACTACAGAGAAAACACAGATCATCACAATTTGTCTGATGGATTGCAGTTTGTTAACGCTAATGACAAATATTCCTCATGTAATAAAGATATTTATGGGGTACCAAAGGGTTCTGTGATTGGTCTGTTTTTAAAAATGATGCAGTAATAATCTAATTTTACCTGTCACTTTTTAAAATTAGAATACTGACAACTTCAATTGCATTCAATTTTCATTTGGTTTCTTTTGAATTATCTGGTTAATTCAAATACAGCGAGGCACCAAATGACCACATCCTCTTGTTTTCAGCAAATAAAGAAATATTTCATCAAACATTGTTCAAAGTAACTGGGAGAAGGAAAAAAGGCAACAGACTCGTGCCAATGTGCGTTAAATGAAAGAAGCAAACAAAAAACAACGGCTCCTCTCAATGTGCATCTAGAGCGATTTTGACGTGTTTGAAGTGAGACATTTGACATCTTGCTCTAGATGTGTGTCAAAGTGCAACAGGTTCAGTCTGAACGCAGCATAACAGCATTTCAATATAGATTTAGTGGAATTTTAGTTTAATTAGCCATGCGTAAAAGCAATCACTGATAATTGTTATTTGCTGAGGTGTATTTTTGAACAGACTGAGTTGAAAAACAAAGATTAAACTCATAGTTTAAGATTAAATCTACAGCAGGGTTCCCCCCAGTGTATTGTAAGATTGGAGCGCCCCTCATTTTTATTTTAAATAGGTTTTTTTTTTATATATACAAAATTAACCTCAGACTGCATGCATTTTTGCTGCGCACTGCTCCATTCTGACTGAATCGCGAGTTTATAGTTGATGAATTGAATAGTTGATGCACTGAACAGGGCACAAAGCCGGGTGTGCACCAATCACCTTTCGGGGGCTCTGCGAGTTGGCTGCCTTGCAACCTGTCGCAACTGCACCTCTGAAGTTCACCTCAGCAAGGCTGGTGCCTGCAATCTGCCATTCAAACTGTGGTGTTAGGGTGTTCTTGCAGAGCAGCTCCTGTATCAGCATTTAAATTACACCCCCGTGCGGACTCGTTTTTTTGGAGAATACTTTACCACTCTGAGCAACAGAGAAAGAATACTTTACTTGCTCTGTTGTGGAAGCATGGAGTGCAAATATATTACAACAAAAAGTCGCGTTTTGGAGGTGGGCGTTGAGCATGCAGTGTGGAGCGAATGATATATCTTTGTAAACAAATAATTAATGAGTGGCACATGCATTTACATCTCAACAAGCTTGCCAAGTACGTATTCTGGCAGTTCATGTCTCTGTGTGCTTGATAAAGTTTATCTGTGTGTTCCCGGTGGTCAGGTGGCTTAGCCCATGAAGGAGCTGCCAAGCTCGCCTCATAATTGAGCAGCATACTGTCTTTTTGCATCTTCAAACTACAGCATATAAAATTTCCTCTATAAAGGACTAATAAATGACCAAATGCATTTAAATGGTTGTTTCAAGCTTGATTATTCAACTAAAAGTACCTTGTGTTTTATTTTGAAACTTTGGCTTTTATTTTGGTAGTATTACCTTTAGATTAAGTAAATTTAACTAATTGGAAAGAGATGTTAAATCTGCTAATTTCAGAGTAATTTTAGGCGCTTGGCTGACATACATTGAAGGCATGTTAGTTTATTACATTAAAGATGTTTGTGAATGTGTCCAAGATTAATTAAAGTTAAAAGTTTAATTGTAATATCGTGAGAAGCAAAATCCAGTTGCAATGCCTTCAACTTGTTGCCATTTGATTTGTATTAAACTTCAGTAGGAGAGAACGTTTTTACATCTAGAAGCTGGTGTTTATTTAGATTTGTTTGAATTTGTTTAATATGACATAAGACACTCTAAAGTAAACAGACTGTTTATATCTAAGAGCAAAAAAGTTTGATAATTCCATTAAATTGGTCTTTATAGCTTTCACAGTGTGTTCAAACCAAAATCATTCTGCAGATAACAAAGAAGTGTTTATGAACCATCAGCACAAACGACAAAGCTGCACCCTTTCTACCTCTGCTCCAATCCAGTCAAACTGAATGAGCACTTACAGGGACTGCTGACAATATGAAAAACAGAGATAAGAAAAACTCATGTGTTGAATCCCAGCTATGAAAACAAACAACCTTGTTGGCGCTTATTGCAAACTCTGCTGTCACAAAATGGAAAATCTGGGTCTCTACTCATGCCTCATAAATTTAATCTCTCTGTCTCTCCAATCCAGCAGAGCTGTGCAGTGCAGTGGCTCCAAGGTTGTTTCAATGTTGTAAATGGCCTTGAGCAGAATTTATTTAGGGGTCCCTCTTCCTGTTAAGGACATCAGCACCAATACCACAGTTTCAAAATAGATTTAGTGAAATCTGGGGGAGAGGGTGTAGTTTAATTGGCTGAGCTTAGAAGCAGACACTGATCAATACAATTTACTGAGATGTATTTTTGAACAAAGATCAAACACAAAAATCATCCTCATAGCATCAAATTGTAGCAACAAAACAAAATGTGAGAAACCTTACACTGAAATATTAAACCATTTAAAAAATTTTATCCCTGATAAAAGCATTAAATGAAATTTAACCAGCAATGTCATTCTCTGTAACAAATATTAAAATTCTAGCTCTGGTCTGTGTTAAAAGGTTTGTATTTATGGGGTCCCCTGCAGGTCTGGGGGGGCCTTAAGCGGTCGCTGAGTTCATTTGTGCATTAGGACGGCTCTAAATGTGACCAGCATTACATAATGTTTTTAGATTCACTGGCTGATCCATGTGCTTTATTAGAATACATAAAACAAAATTCATTATTTTAAGTGTATTTTTTCTTTGTTGTTTTTAGTTGTGTTTAAATATCGTCAATAATGTAATATTTTTACATTTCCTGTCAACATTTTTTAATACAAAAACACGGTGGGCCACTGGTGAACCACCTCAGCGCTCCAACCACCAGGCTTAGCAAGTTTTCTATGGGAAACACTTCATGGTAACAACATTCTAACTATAAAGATTGTTTTTGCACTTTTACAAATGAACTTTGACAGCTCCTTAATTTTTTAAATTTAAATGTTAAGCAATTTAAAATCTTTTAATTTATCTATACTGAAATCATTAAATCAAATTTAACAGCATTGTCATTCTCAATGAACAAATGTTAAAATTTCAGTTTTATGCCTGTGTTGAAATGTTAGCAATCAGCTACTTAGTTCATTTATGCCTTGCATTGTCTGTAAATGTAACCAGCATAACATGATGTTTTAAGATCCACTGGCTGAAAAGTTAAATAGGATTTAACAAACATGAAAAAAAAAAAACCTTATTTATTTAAATTTTATTTTTTGTTGTTTTTAAGACACTATGTAAATAACCCCAGGTTAAGCTCCTTATTTGTTTTGTTCCTTTTTTGGCGTTTATTGCCTTTATTTTGTTAGTTGACTTCTGGTTTTTTAATTTAATGCTTTTATTTTGATGGGAGAGCTTCCGCTGTTTGTGTTGTGCAGCTGCTGCTTGGCAACAGAGAGAACAGAAGAAAAGTTCCAACAGTGTTAAAAATGTATCTTGTTATTAGCGGCCTCCTTGATAGAGGCAAAAGGTATGTTTATTTTGTAAATAGGATATTTTCAATGTTGAGCAATTGTAATTGTGATTTTTGGTTTATACTGTACAGTTTTTGAATCAGTTGTTAGTAATGAATGTTTTTAGTTTTTTAAACATTACGGTTGTAAGAGCATGTTTTGTGCCTTACACTGTCTTTTGTGTTTTGTGCAACAACTCTTACGGTGAAACTTATGGTTTACTTCAATAAACCTGACCATCATCAGTACAGCCAAATTCCTTGATTTGAGGGGAGGCCTGCTACAAGAATTGTCAACAAGGTCTTCCAGTTACATCTGTTTCCCATCACCAGGCTTAGCAAGTTAGCAATATTAAACTGCTAGCTAAAGTAAACCAAGGTTCTCATAAGCAGGTTTTCTGAGGGAAAATGAGAACCCAGAATATCATTTAAACTAACGAATGCTGCGAAAAAAGCATTTGTTGCTCAGCAGAGATGCATATTTTTTGCTGAATTGAAAAGGAAAAAAAGAAACAGAAACAGTGAGCATCCAAACTGATAAGGACAAATTAACCAATGTTCTTCTCATTTAAATAAGCTGTGAAAAGTTCCAAACTAATAATAGTGTTCAAGGATACATGTGATGTGCTAAGAGTTTGTGCCACTATATGTTATTTTCAGAGCCAACTCAAAAGGTAAATAAAAAATAGTTCACTACAGTGGACCCTACTCAACACAAACTTTGGCAAAAATGTGGAGTCATTACTCTTAGAATCTGTTTACCTTTGGTTTTACAATTGTAATGAAATAAATAACTACAATTATGGTATGAAGCTATATAGAAGTTAAAACTTTGCCTTCGCTGAAAGTATTGCTGACTCTTATTGAAAAAGACATTGTTGAGGTTTGTTGCTACATACAGTAACATCTAAATTAACAAAGAATTCAGTTCAATTTATACAAAATAGCCTACATTCTAGCTTAACGGAATAATTCAGTTCACATGGAGTCCCACCTGAGGGCATTGTTGTAGTGGTAAATAGCTTCTTCATGTCGAGCGCTGTCTTTCAGAAAGTTGGCATAGTTGTAGTGGACTTTGGCATTGTGAGGCACAGTCTTGAAACCAGAGCTGAAATGATAGAAGGAAGAAAAAGAAAAAGAAAAAAGAAAAAAAGAATCCTTCAAAGAAAGATTAACATTCTGTGTCCTTTTGTTGAGTATGATTTTTTTAAGAAATAGTGCTGATTTAAACAACGATAATGCTGAACAATGTACGTGTGATCGGTATCCCCGACGGATTTTATGGCTGCTTTGCTGCAGAACTTAATTTGCCTGGACAGCAAACCGGACAGCTGGACCGAGGCCATCGAACCCTCCATGTCAGACCCGCAGACAGGGGTACTGCATGTAAACAACCGTTTATTTGTTGTGACGTGAGCTCAAAGTGCAATGCTACAGTTAGCTTACCATACGATTGTGTTTAAAAATAATAATGGAAAAATGGCTAAAGGCCAGGTCACAAAAAAAAAAGCCTGCAGACACCGGTGGAAGGTTTCTCAAGGTTAGTTCCAGAACCTGTTTTTGAACACTGTTAAGTTACGATACATAGTATGCCACAAGCATGCAATTATAGGTTTGCGGCTGTGCTGAATAAAATATTACAGTGACAAGGCAGTGACAAGGCAGTGGACAGAGCTGACCCCACACTGAATAACTGCATCTTAACACCTAACGTAAAATTAGTTATGTTGGGCTATCTACTGGCTGAAAGAAAATGTTTATTTTCGCTGGTGCAACACAACACTTGTAATAAATAACTTTTTTAATTTCCATGTGTTTTCTATCACTGGAGGGCTTAGAATCCATACTTTCCAAACCTGTAAATAACTCAAAACGCCAAGAGCATTGTGGCCATTCACACTTAAAAAACAAGCAGCACCCTTCACATTAGAAGAAACAAAGACAAATATTTTCATTTCAGGCTATAGATGTCAAGATGTTGTGTTATTGTAGGGGCAATTTTAAGTCAAGTGACCGATGAGTGTTTGTTAAATGAGGCAAGTGGTCCTTGACCTAAAAAAGTTTGAGAAATACTGCTCTAAAGAATAAATATTTTACTTTGTAAATTACTTCTCTAAATAATTACTTAGAAAATTACTTCATAGGTAGTTCAGTGGCTATGAACTAATGTATAGTAGATTTCTAAAGTCTAGCCCAGTTCTCAGTGATGGACATTTTCAGCGCATGTTTAAAGTTAGATGGAAGTAGACACGAGCATAAGCTGGATGGGGAAAACCCATTATTACTGTTGGGCGACATACATTCACTCTTACTGTGCAGCTTTATATGCTTCATGTAACTTTATTTTTTCTTATATTTCTTTGTAGTTTACGTTGTAGTCTGCAGAATATAGTCATGTAAACAGGAATATGAGGACACAACCACAAGGCCTGAGAAAAGGATTAGTTGGTAAATAATCAATTTATTCCTATAATCATTTTCATGTTTTCATGACTGAATGGGAGCTTGTTCATAAAAAAGACTGAATATAGAATACACACGGTATTTAAATATTATGTAATATATGAATGTTCGATGAAAAGGGCAACAATACGGCAATAGAGTCATTTTTGTGTGTAGAAACTGTACCTATTATAAATCAGAAACGGAGAGACACACTCACCGAAAGAGCGCTTCCCTGGAGAGCCAGACGGTGTTCTGTTGGACGGTTTTCCAGGAGAAGAGCAGGATCAGCAGCAACATGAAGACACTGAGGAGTGTGGTGCCCCAGCGGCCTGCAACTGAAAAGAGCCGGCCTAGACCAGCAGCCACAAGGATACAATACCCCATACTGCAGAAGGAAAAGACAGAGGAAACAAAAAGTCAGGTAAGTTTCAGGATAACATTGTGTAACATAGGTTGCTATGATCAAAGATATTAGTTGGCTTACAAAAGAAACTCTTCAAAATAAGTTTTGAAAACTGCTGACTACACTGAAGACCCAGCAACATTTTAGAGGGGCTTTGCATGTCGATCAAACTCTTCCAGTTATCCCTGAATTGAGCAATGGTAGCTTTCTGGGATGAGCTGATAATACTGTGTTTAGTTGGTAATAATTTTTGTGCTTTTCGGCAAATCATCTGTTTCAAAATATTACATGTGTCCCTGGTTCAAAGCACCTGAATTAAATGTCTGAATTATCTCCTCAAAGCAGTAAAGTTCTCCAAAGTCCTGCTAATGATCTGAATATTTGACTCTAATGTGTTGATTTTGCATCTTCATTTATATTCTTTTATAAACAGATCTGTTTATTTATATTTGTTTCTGACAGACAATAAAGGACAGTTATAAAAGTTCTGCACCGTCTCTCACCCAGATATAACACACTCACCTGGGCATGTAGAGAACTCTCTCAGCCACAACAAATCCCACTCTGAAGAAAAGATTACTGGCAGGAATGAAGGGAAATACAAGAAAAAAAATTCCTACCAACACCTCCTTGTTCTCCTGCCTCTGTAGGTGAAAAAAGAGGACAATCGGAGCAAAAACAATCAACATAAGTAGAACAGCACTCACTTGTGAGTAGAGTTGCCACCTTTCAGAAATCAAAATAAGGGATGCGCGCCATCCTAGTCTCATTAGCGTGGGGGGCGGCAGGGGTGGGGGGGTGCTAAGACTAGGGTTACCAAGGGACCAGTCCCTATACATTTAAAGCGGGGGGTGGGTGGGTGGAAGGCGACTACGGTGGTAGCGTGTCGGTTGGTCTGTTTTACCCAGAAAGCAGTTGGGCAAAATATCACAACACCAACACTGTGAGTAAAACAATGACTGGGGCAGCCTACTATATAAAGTACTTGGGGACCATTTTTTTTATTATTACATATACACATTTGTAGAATACGGAACAAATTGTGGTTCCGTATTTTACGGGACGGGTGGCAATCCTACTTGTGAGTGGAAGGTGCATGAGAACAACAAAGAAACTGTAAGTTTCAAAACCCCATTCGGTCAAGGTCATTTATTTATGATTTGATAGGGATAGACACACATTAACATAGACAAACTGAATAAAACAGCAGCCCCATGCTTGTATTGTGGTTCTTCAGCTAATTTATAGCACTTGTCCTACTTCCATATATGGTTTTTAAACAGTATATCTAAAATCTATTATAAAATTAAATGATTATAGTCATGGTCATTATGTCCTTAAGAAAAATCCCAAAATCATTTAAGAAATTATTTTGCTTCCATTATGGGGTCAGAACCATTAAGCTAGCAGGAGCATTCCTTCACATGATGTTAGCAGTTAGTGTTAGCTCTCCTGTTTTATTCATTTTGTCTATCTGCACATTTTGGAAACATTTTCTCTTTATATGTCCAGTCTGCAAAGACACAACTTAGACCTATGACTGCTGGATTATCTGTAGACTCAATAATGACTAGGAAACCTGCAAGAACAAGGCTGCTTCCAGAAAGATAACAAGCTTATACATGTTGGTCTTTACCAAATCAGCTGGCAACAAAGCTTTTTATTTATTTTTTTTAGATCTCTTCATCCTCTAGAAAGTCATTTCTGGTTAATGACGGTCTGTTAATTCTGAAGTTTGCACACTTAAGAATTACTCTGTGTGTCCCAGAACACACAGAGTTCTGGGACACAATACTGAGAAAAACAAAATAAAACAGAAACCAATTGTTAATTATATTGTGTTAGGTAAATTGTATTATTATCAACTATTTGTTATACTGTTTTATATGTTCTTAGTTTATGTACTCTTATTTGGTTTAGTCATATCTTTTAAGAAATATGTCTGTATTGTTAATCACTCTGGTTTGCTTTCTTAGAGGGCCTCTCTGAAGAAGAGCAGTGACAACAGCTCTTCACAGGACGGCCTGCTTTGACCTCTTAGATAGCTATAAAACCATCGCCGAGAAGATTCACAACTTGTCCTGTCTGATCCTGGGTCAGGAACTAGATAAGCTAGTGCGAGATAGACGGTGTTGTTAGTTAGTGATAATCTTGGCGCTGTGACTGTGTGAAGTGTTTCCCCCTCCCTTTAGAGTTACAGCGCTCTCTGTGATTAGGGATCCTAAAGACAATAAAAAGAGAGGGGCAGGCAAATGTGCTTCAGATCAGTAGGAGATTTGTAACTGAAAGCACATCTCTGTCTGTTCTCCTCGCAAGTATTAAGAATCTAACTTTCTCTTGTCTTTCCTGTGTTATTTGCTGTGTTTAATAGGTGTCAACTCTGACATATTGATAGTTGAATTTGTGAACTCAATGAAAATTTTATATTGGAGCATTGTAAAAGACAGGAAGTGACAAATTTACAAAACTAAAATTACTTAGGAAGCGTTAAGGAAGTTCCTTAGTTACACTGTAAAAAAAACTCAGTAAAATTTACAGTGAAAAATTGTAATACGGTTGCACATTACAACATCCCAAAGATTATAGAGAGCAGGACAAACTGTTCCTCCTTTGCAGACCAACCAGCAGCTCTAGTTAAAACTGTGACGCTTTTGTATCAATGCTTTAATACTCGGAGGTCGGTTGAAAGCTTGACAGTAGTTCCAATATTTAACATTTTCCTTTAACCTCTTAACAGTCACCCCAAAAATACTTACATTTAAGTCACTGGGTCCATGAGGACAGTGTGACGATCTGTGTTTTTGTGTATTTATTTCTTGGTTTTTTCTGGGTCCTTGTTTCCCCGTGAGTCTCTGTGATGTCCTGTCCTCCCTGTTGATTGATCCCAGCTGTGTCAAGTTTTTCCTGATTACCCTCCCTGTGTATTTAAACCCACCTGTTGTTTTTGTCTCTTGTCGGGTCCTCGTCTAATGTCAGTTTTGTCGCATGTCTAACGTCTAATGTTATTACGTGTGTCGGCTCTCCAGTTGAACTGTTTAAGTCCTGGTTAGCTTGCTCTATGTTCAGTATTTTGTCAGTTGCTAACGGTAATTAGCTGTGCGCTAAACTCTCTGCCGTGCCGCCTGTGTTGGACTGTTTTGAGCTCTCATTTTCTTCACAACCTGGGTTCCTGCATTCTCATCTCACCACCACAAACCATACAAATCATGACAGACAATGGTGTCTTTATGACAGTTGAGGGGTTGTAAGATAAGGAAAACTTAAATATCGTCATGAAACCAGATTAGGACTGATTGAGATCTTTCCAGGACACACAGAAAATAGGTCACAGAAACCTAGAGGCAATAAGTAATCTTGCATTCTGATTCAATGATGTAATATTTGTTTTAAATACACTATGACTTAATGTTGATTATGAGTTATGTGATTTTGGTTTGAAAGTAATAAGGAATCCTGACTTAACAATGGAAAAAATCATAAATGGATAAAAGTAACGACTACAAGTTAAGTGTAAAAGTCTCTTATACAACTAGAGGCTGAATGGGAGGAAAAACTGTAGTCACAGAAGAAACAGGAAATGTTGTGAAATTATGGGCGATGGCTGCAGATGAACGGGAAGCGCGAGTGCTAATAAGAACATCAGCAAGGATATTTCAAGGAAAAGGAAGTTCAAAAGTAAACGATGCTGTTCTAAGGAATTAAAAGTCAATATGTGCCTGATGTCAAGGGAAGGATGGTAGTTGCTCGGAGAAGGTTGTGTAAGCAGCCGATGCATACACACCCAAACATGGAAGGTATAAAAATAATGAGAGAGAGAAACCAGGGGTTCTTTGTTCCACAGTGTTCGAGTCAAGACCACACGAAGATGCAGGATCGACAGAGGGCTGTGCCTTGATACCCCAGGGAGGTGAAGACATCGCACTCCTCGAGAAGGGAACAGGATCCGTTTACCCACAGCCTGGGATTCTGATTTGACAACTGCCCTACGCTCAACCCAAAAGATCTCAACTAGGCTGCAGTGGACATGGGGAGCAGACAAAGATCACCGAGTGATAAGGAACTGAGTCCATGGAGGACACACATCAGTTCAACTTTGGTTCTATTCTGAAGAGGATTCTGCCTTGCCAAGGCAGGACTCTAACCATGGATATTAAAGTTTTCTGCTGCCAAGATCATTTCAACACCTGGGGACAAGTGGAACTGCATCCCAAAGCCTCACTTATTTAGTTCGGTGACACAGTATAGGTACTGGAGGGAGGTGTGAGTTCTAAATTTCTTATATATTAATCTCTTGATTTGTTGATTGAAGAAGCTGTTTGTCAATTTTCCCTTACTAAAGCTTGCTAATAAAATATTAAAGTCTGATTGATGCTGTGGAGGACAGTTAAATTAATTGAGTCAATTGAGAGGTAATTCTTCTGATTAAGGTCAAATCAATGGTCATGAGCCTAGTAACCAGGAGGCTTTAGAAGTTTCTTTGGTGTTTGTAAAATAATGACCTTGGGACTCGTGCCGAGTCTCTAAAATTTATCTAGACTATAACAAGTGCACGAGATGGAGAGAGAGCTACCGTTAACATGAGTGGTTTCTGAAACCAAGCGGCTTCAGGCTACTCAGTTGACTGTTTCATTAACTGAAAAGGGTCATAGCTTCTGGACAGGAAGGTAGTCAGAATCTAGACGTATCTTTTTCACTTCCAACTTAAACAGAATGTCCTCTACATTCTCATATGGAGTAATACCCAGGAGCTAGAGGCTTTCCGTCCTGTTAGGTGGAGAGCTGGTCAGTAGTCAGTCTGCGGGAGTCTGTGAGGAGGTTTGGTTGTGGTTGACTAATGCATAATAACAATATTAAATATTTTACAGTGTTTCTCAGTAGGTTGGGTGCATTTCTCAGAACAATTTAAATTATCCTACTTCTGCAAACTTCAAATCATTGTGTCACACGTGTACATAAAAAAAAACTGTTTCTCATTCTGTTGAACAAGTTCCAAATGCTTTTGCACAACATGCAAGTGATTATGCACGCCTCTCTGCTTTTTCCTACATTTTCAGTTGCTTTAATCATGTTGATCAAAATACATTAAACAGCTCTTTTTTGAATTGTCTCAACCTCCACAAAATTTAAAGTTCATTGTATAAGTGTTAACATGCAAAGGGCTTAAACGATATGTCAATAATATTTTTTATATATTTCTATTAGATATTTCTTCTAAATCTGTCCTGAATTGATAAATTGCTCCCAAGTGAATCTTGAACTTTTCTAACGAATAATGTGTGAAGCATTAACTCAACCAACGTTCAACCAGTTTTCTGAAATAGACTGGAAGTGCATCTCATGAACCATCTGTTGGCAAGCATATGGTGTATTTAGCCAAAGCTCAACACAATGTTAAATATCCTACAATGGAAGGACAAGGACATGGACAGGGTCAACAACCAGAGAGAAGAAAAGGGAGAGGAGTCAAGCTGTGACAGACGAGTTAGAAGGCAAAACATAGTAAGGGAAGATGGAAGGAAGAAGATAGAAAATTCCTTGGAAAAACATGTCTTCATTTCATCTTTTTTGTTTGTGTTTTTAGTCCTGTTGCAGAGATCATGTCAGTCGACAGCAAACGTCTGCTTAAGAAGTTTTGAATTTTCAGTCAGAAATGACAACACGGCCTGGTTGAAGTTCCAGTCTCCTGAGTCATGTCTGTATGGTTACACGGTTGTGTAAACAAACTTACCTTGGTTCCAGATATTATTTTATCAATTTTATTGTGATTTTTATGATTATTATTATTATAACAATCATTCAACTTCATGTTATAATTGCATGGAGGCTCTGTTTGTTGTGACTTAATATAGTTTTCTTAATAAACTTAACCTGGTTTTAATTAAGCTCATATGTGAAAGAGTCTTTGACATTGTTAGGCTGCTGTTATAACTTGTTCATTATTTTTATCTTCAAAATATTTTTGCAGTTTCAGCAAATTAAGATGAAATAATTTGCTTAAAATAAGCACATCTCTCAAATACATGTGTTTCCATTCGAGTCTCAACACTTTCAATGTTTATGCTGAAGTGAATCTTCAGCATAAACATCTTAAACTAGAGAGACAAACTATCTTAAACTATCTTTTAAGATAGTTTGTCTCTCTTAAGTCCACACTTAAAACAACTTCATAATTAATGTAACATAAACTGATTTTATGATATTGCTGACTATTTTTTCTACTTCTAACATATGCAGGCAAAGAAGACACCCAGGAATGTTTTTCCACCCCAGGCATCGGGTCCCAATCATCATCTGATTGGGACCAGATGTGACTCGCTATGTCACATACATGGCGAGTCCACAATGTCTTAAAATGTAAGTCTTACTTTTTTCTTTGCCATTTTTCTGTACTCTTTAAAATACAAGTGCTTTCTCTGTTTAATTGCTCTATTGTTCTTTTTTTGTGGATTTCTGTAAAGTGTGGTGGTGCAGTGAATGGGAATGTTCTGTTGTTGATCTGGACTGTTGCCTATTGTTTTATTGTGCTAATTTTCATAATTTACAGGTTATCTGCAAACCTTTAACATATTGACAATTTGTACAATTCTGTGATAGTATAGTGGCAATGTACTCTTGAAAAATGTGAATATATTGAATATACACTGAAAGTGTGTTGTAATTGATCCTTCTTTGTTGTGGTAGCCTGATATGTTTGCAGTACTGTAGTGTGTATGAAGCATGTAATGTACAAAGTGACAAAGAAAAATAATAAAAGACATTGGTAAGTAACTGCAAAGTGTACTTGATTAGCGATTATAGTAAACCAAAAGAGTAATTGGAACATACAGTGATCACACTACTAATATATAAAATATGTAATGCTTAGAAGACATTCTAAATATACACAAAAATAATAGACTTAAGATATACTAATCAGGCTCTTTTATATTACATAAAAAGTTATATACTTAAAGCATACAAAAAAAGCATGTGACAGTACACTTAGTACAATTTAAATTATGCTTTTCTACAATTTAATTACTATTAAAATACAGTAAGTACAAAATTAGTTGTTCCAAAATAACACACTTCATGTTTACTGATGATTCATCTGGCTTCTAGTATGCTCAAGTATGCTAAAATTGAACATACATATATTTCACCAGGGAATGTTTAAATATAATTTTTTAAGTGCATTAATCAGTCTTTAAGGGATCAGACTTATTTCCTTCATAATTTTCCATTTTGAAATGCTGACCAACAACAATCCCTTGTGTGTCGTGCAGTATTTTTATAGGAAAATTTTGGCAACTACAGCTGCCGGTAATTTACCGTAAAGTTGATTTTTACAATAAAATGTCATAATTTGCTTTGTTGTTTACTTATGTAGACTAATTATATTTGCAGTATGTCTGTTGTTTTTATAGCAAGTTCCTTAAACAGTTTGCAGTTCTGAACTGTTAAAGTGATGGTTGACAAAATATTAAACCATAATGCCTCATACCGTACGGCCGTATTTACTATAGCAAAATTCACAACTAACGGTGATGAACTGTAAAATGTTTATACAATAAAATACCATAATGTATCATACAGTTCTGCTGTGTATGTTTGCAGTACATATCTGTTGTTTTTATAGTAATCTTTCATAAATGGTTATACAGTCCTTCAGCCTCAAAAACTATATTCTATTTGTCAGGTAGTCCTTGTTCCAGGTGATTGCTGAGGCCTCCTGTCTTTCACCTGAGTCTCTCCAGAAGCTTCATGATGAGAGATGTCAGGGCAACAGGTCCATA
>NW_015114887.1:133374-141125 GCF_001443285.1 Poecilia latipinna
AGTCCTTGTTCCAGGTGATTGCTGAGGCCTCCTGTCTTTCACCTGAGTCTCTCCAGAAGCTTCATGATGAGAGATGTCAGGGCAACAGGTCCATAGTCAATGACCAATAGGGGAGCTTTCTTTGGTATTGGAACAATACAGGATATCTCCCACATCAGTGAAACTTGGCGGATATCTGGCATATCGACAAATTTGTGGTGGATTGTGCCGACTAGCAAACACTCAGACTGACATGCTATGGAACAGAGGCACAAGTTGGAAGGGATTCTTTCGCAGGCAAACTTTGGATGTTAAAACTCACTAATGAAATGAAATCGATCTTGGAGAAGTTGCTAGTTCCGGCCCGGTGGAAACAACCACACTAATTTGGAGGTTTGGAATTAACAGAGTTGTACTGGTTGAGATTCTAAATTTTAAGTCTGCCTGATCTAAAGAAAATGTGTTTATTCTGAATCTGGCTCCTTGTGTCGGCATTGGCTGGCTATCACAAATCTACTGGGGTTCATGCAAACAAGCTGTTCTTTCCCACCCTCTCAACTCTCCTTAAATCACCAGTGGAATCTTATCGTCAAACTCGTCAAGGACTTGCTCTTAGATAATACCACCTTTATCAGAGACTATTTTGGGAGAATAGACTGTATGTAACAAGACACAGACTAATCTGCAAACATGTCATAGCTACAGACAAATAATCCCTCATCTCACTATCTTTGCTGGCTCATATCTTTGTATTATTTGAATGTTGCTATTTGTGCTTGTTTCTCCTGATGTGTCATTTCTTGCCCTGACTTTCCGTCTAGTTTAGGAGTGGGCAACTCCAGGCTTCGAGGGCCGGTCTCCTGCAACTTTTAGATGCATCTCCTCTTCAACACACCTGAGTCAAATAATGAGGTCATTAGCAGGACTCTGGAGAACCCGACTGCACTTAGGAGGTGATTCAGCTGTTAGATTCAAGTGTGTTGGACCAGGGAGACATCTAAGAGTTGTAGGACACTGACCCTCGAGGACCAGGATTGCCCACCCCTTATTATTACTTTTAGAAATTGTGAAGTACTCAATACTTTAGACCAATGTTTAGCTTTATACTTTTTTGGTTATTATCCAAGGAAACTCCTATTAGTCTATCCATAGAAATTCCTTCTAGCTTATAAATTACGGAGTACTTATAACAGGAGCATCTAGTTTATATATTCACTCAACCCAGAACAGGAATAAAAAGTTCAAAGCTTATTAGTTTACATACTTCAATCAACCTAGAACAGGAATCAAACCTTAACAGGTTTGATTCAACCAAACCAAGTTAGAACAGTATGCTTCAGAGGAACTCCTATTAGATTATACAGAGAAACTCCTGGTGTACCCATTAGCCTGCCTCACAACCCAGAACAGGAAAATTTAGTTTATATACTTCACTCAACCCAGAACAGGAAGTAGAACTAACATAGAATCCAGAGAAACTCCTATTAGCTTATCTAGAGAAACTACTCAACATTTAGCACCATGTACTGTTTAGAATCAAAAATGGAGAACCAACATACTTTTTTTGTTTGATTTTTCTTTTTGCTCTTTCCTTTGGTTTATTGTTTTGTTTGTATTCCCTTCTAATTTATGTAAAGAACTTTGAATTGCTCTGTTGCTGAAAATGTCCTATAAAAATAAAATTATCTTACCTTACCTTTGATATGTAAAATATGTATTCTTGGTGGAAATAAATCTACAGTTTCGTTTCTGTCAATTCTGTCAAGATGAAAAAGAGGGCTAAGAAATTTTTTGTTTTATGTTGGTTAGTAAATTAATTTTACATAATTGTATTGCTGTTGATATTAGTTTGCTCAAATTTAAATCATGGCTCCTATGACAAGTTCTGCAAACAAATGAGCAGATTAGCCCAGTTTTTGTCGTTTAATGAAAGCTTAAAAATTGCAGCGGCAGCAGTGCATCCCAACAAAGTAAATTAACACTGGTGTAAAACAACTTTAAACCTCTTGTATTCTGGGGTGTGGTGTGGTGGCGCAGGGGTTAAGCACAACCCACAAATGGAGGCCTTAGTCCTCGACGCAGCTGTCGCAGGTTCAATTCCCAACATTTGCTGCATGTCTCATTACCCACTTTCCTGTCAATTAACTATCAAATAAAGGCTACTTGAGCCAAAAATATCTTTAAAAACAAAAAACAAACCTCTTATATTCTGCTTTTCCTCACTCTGTGTCGCCTTTACTCTACATGCAAACTCGTTGCATGTAGAAATCAACACAAGGCCTCCCCTATCCCACAGAGTAATATGACCAGAATGCCTTGCGCAATAGTCCGCTTCCTACTTTTGGAGCGGTCTCCGGTCCACTTGGTTTTCACATGCATTCAAACATTGTCAGAGTTCACTTCAACCAAACCAAGAGAGAGGTTTTTAGATGGACCAGAGTTCATTTTTTTGGTCCGCATTAGAGTTTGCATTCACACCTCCCCAAACGAACAGGAGCTTTTAAACAAATTACAGTTGGAAATGAGTAGTGTAAAGCAACAAGAAAGTTGGACTAAGACACCGCTTGTCAACCACATGTTATAATCTGGCTCTTACCTTTAGTGAGAAGAGGCAGTGCAAGCAGAGAGCAATCATCACTGCAGCCAGCAGTATGGTGGCCAAGTTGCGCACATCACCCAGAGATTCTACAAGGGGAATGCTGCCCACTTGCCAGTCATAGCACAGCACAACGGGAGCAAGCAGCAGCCAGGCATTAAAGGACAGCAGGTATGAGTAGGTAAGGAACCTGCCGGAAGAGGGCATAACGTGAACTATTTGGTGGAGAGAACACACAGCTATGAGACAAATTAGATGTTTAAGAAGAAATGGAAAAAAGTTTATTGCCCAACAACTGAACAATTCAAATCAATTAGTATATGAATTGGAGTTTTCATTTAATTGAATCTACCATCTACTCACATAAACTAATTTGAAGTAGAATCAAAATTCCTTTTATTGTCATTGTGCAAGAAAAAAAAGCACAACTTTGAAAGTGACTCTAAAGGCAAGTCAAATAAATAAATAAAATAAGTATATTTCAATAAAAATAAAACATATAGCAGAAACACACAAACAACTGGGATGTTAAGAAAAAACAAATAAAGATAATTTTTAGATGGATTTGCTGTTTTCAGGGTAACGACAGCTCTTGGGTAGAAACTGTTTTTAATCCGTTTGTCCTTGACCTTATTGCCCCGAAACGCCTCCCTGAGGGCAGGAGTTTGAAAAGGTGGTGGCTAGAGTGTGAGGGGTCCTTGATGATGCTGTGGGCTCTCTGGAGGCAGCAGGTCCTGTACATCTCCTCCAGAGATGAAAGAGGGCAGCCAATCAGTCTCTGGGTGTTGTGGCTTCTTTAACACTTCTTTTATTTTATTATATTATATTATATATAATATAATATAATATAATATAATATAATATAATATAATAAATATATATATATATATATATATATATATATATTATATTATATTATATTATTATTATATTATATTTTATTATATTATATTATATTATATTTTATTATATTATTTTTGGCTTCTTCTTTTATTTGTTGTTAAGTATAAGTCACATGATAAGTGACTTATACTTAACATGATAATTTACATAATCATGTAAATTATGCTAAGCATAATTTACATGATTATTATGAATTGAATTGAACATGATTGTATATAATTACAAAGGTGAAGTGAAATATATTTAAGTGCGAGACATGATTTATTTGAATATAGGAAGTCTTTTATTTTGAAGAATGCTTAACAGGATCTGGTTCTGTTTTTGTCACTGTCTTGCTTTGTTGATTTTTAGTTGCTGGATTACGAACAGCTGTTGCCATTATCAGCTGTTGTTTTTCTCCTCAATAAAACTGAACAGAAATGTTCAGCAAGACATACGAGCCTCCATCTTGTTTGAAGAAGCTTTCACTCCGTAACACTGGGTGGTGTTTATGACCCTCTGGAGCTGCTTCCTCTCTTCTGCAGTGCAGCTGGAGAACCATGGTGAGATGCCGTGACTCAACACCAACTACATAGAGCAATAGAAGGCCACCAAGAGCTCAGTTCTCAGGTGGTTCTTCCTCACAATCCTCATGTTGTAGGTCCTCAGGGACCTGAAATTTGACACCATCTCCACCCTCTCCCAATTTATAATGATGGGCTGAATGTCTGGTTTACACCTCCTAAAGTTGACGATCAGTTCCTTCAACTTTTGACCAATGCAATTTACGTGGGCTACCACTTTGTGGCTGAGTTGCTGTCATTCCCAGACACTTCCATCTTCTTATAATACAGCTGACAGTTGACTGTGGAATCTTTAGGAGTGAGGAAATTTCACGACTGGATTTGTTGCACAGGTAGCATCCTGTCACAGATCCATGCTGAAATTCACTGAGCTCCTGAGAGCAACCCATTCTTTCAGAAATGTTTGTAAAAACAGTGTGCAGGCAGACGTGCTGAGGGGCGGGGGGTAAAGAGGGTAGAGGGACCAGTTGCTCTGTCTGTTTTAGTTAAAGAGCCATGTTTTTTAAGGGGTAATGCATTTTATAAAACCAAGTGAATTAAAAAGAAAAAGTCACCCTTCCATCTTTTCTCATTGATCTGAATGCATTTTATTATAGTTTGTGAGAGTGTGGTACCTGGTAAGCAGATGAGGTGAAAAGGAGGCAGGGTTGTCCTGTTCTGAAAAAAGAGGCATGGATCCTCCCATGAGCCACAGCCGAATTGACATTATCATCACCACCTGAAGGACAAAACAATCTCAAGGTCTGGCAGATTACATACAGTATAGCGATGTGCATTAAAAAAAAAACTAAGAGCAATAGTTAAATGAGATAGAACAGGCCAATATGATTGTTTGAAAAAAAATAGACATTTTTCAAACATGTCTTTTTTTGCAGCAGCAGTTATAATTTTGATAAACAGATAGTGGCACACTGCAATATTTAAACAGCTTGATCAGACCTTCCCAAAGATCGGCTGAGCAAAAACTCAAAAGTTCTTTCTTCTCCTGATCAGTGAAAACACTATGTGTATTCTAGAAACATTCTGAGCCATAGATTCCTTACACAGAATGAAATGCCAAGTCTATTTCATTTAATTTTCAGGATTACGGGTTAGAGATCATAAAAAAACTATGATTTATTTTCTCAGGACGTAATATTGCTTTAAAATAATGAAAAAAGGATATCTTAACCCAGAAACCTTCAGACTTCTGAAAAGTATGTGCACTAGCGTTCTCCTTTTTGGCAGCCTTCTGTGCTTTAGACGACAATTTGAATCCACCTGGTCAGCTTGAATGGAAAGAATGGGATGGATAATTATATCCGTCCCATTATATTTTTCAGGCTTCTCTTACAGGGTGAGCATAGCCTGAACAGTTTGAGGGTTGAAGACCTTAAAAAAGTAAGAGTAAGGCTGAAGCATGCTCACCAAGCGTCTATTCCATTAAAGTGAAAGTCATGATGCTATGGTCCGCAATGTGGTTGACCTGGGTTCAATGCTTGGGAGCACTGGTTGAGTGGAATGAGGGTTTGTTTTTTTCTCAAGTCCTTCTTAAATAAATAGATTAGATAGATTTGATTTATTGTACGAAATTAATAGTACAGCTGTTCTTAAGGCAAACAGATAAGACCGATGTTGGAACTGGCATTGGGATTGGGGTTGAATGCATAGTTCCTGCAATTGTATGAGCTCCACTACATGCCATTTTCATTCATATTATTCTGTATTTGGAAATTAATTCTCTGAACAGTTCTGTTTATTTTTCATACTTAACTGATTTAAAATAAAAATTATATGTGTAAAGCAATTGAATAAGCTAAACCAAGTAGATGATTAGTATTTGTCTTTTTGTGAAGAATATGCCAGATTAAATTATTATTATTATTATTACTATTATTATTATTATTATTATTATTTCATAATTTGGAGTTTGATGCCCTCCTAATATTGATGTGATATTTGACATATGAAAGCTCTAAGTGAAATAGACCATGTCATCTGAGGAATAGGATTGCCAAATGACTTTTGGTAACAGGAAAGGTTTTCAAAATTAGGTTAGTGTTCACATTTGCTGTCCAAGTACAAAGAGATTTTGAAAATTAAGTCTTTGCAACCCAGAATCCTCCAGTAGTCACATGACTGCTTAGGGATATTTGCAGTAAAGGGTGCATCATACTGGGTCTTCCAGTTAAAAGGACATTGTTACTTTCCACATTCGTCATTTGCTTACTCAGGAAAAGGGATTGCTGGAAAGTCAGACTCCCTCCTCTAGCTCTCTTAGAAAAGTAACGTTTTACTAGCTGATATTAGATGATACATACTGCAATCTGATTGTAACTATATAATTATGCCATTAGAGTTGTTGCAAGTGTATCTTTAGCACCACCTAAAAGTGATTTTGTAAATAATCAAACAGTGGCATCACAGGATGTAGGAAGTTTATGGATGTATACATGTTGCTTGATGATTGACAGTAATCCACAAGCATCTGCCTCCATCCTTCATCTTTTCTGACATTATGTGTAACGTCATTTATTCTTTACTTATTTCTGTTGGGAACTGGGGTTTTGGTTTCTTTGTGGAATTTTTCTGGTTGCCTGCTGCTTCCCCCTTCATCCACTATATGGTGACTAGAGGCTGCACACCTTCGAGGGCATGCCCGCTGACTCTGTCGGTGCACCTGTGATTCATCATTCAATCATCCCGGAGTATATGAAAAGCAGGCTACTAATCGCCTGAGTGTTTGCCAGTAATGGTACTCTGCGCCCCTCCGAGCTCGTTCTCTGCGTTATCTCTGAAATTACTTCTAGTAATGTATCCTTGTCGCCTCTATCTCAGGTGTTTCCTTGTGACACCTTGGAAATTCCCCTGTGAAGCCCGAGACCCGGCTGTCTAGATTTCTCCCCTTGTGACGCCGTGGATTGTTACCCATTGGTTACCTGAGTACCTTCTTCCCCCCTGCAGAGCTTCAATAAACCTTTCCTGGATTCTCAGCTGGCAGTCGGTTCGCTCTTCTTTCCCTCCGCACCTGAACTTACCTGTCCGCCCTCCACCTTAGCCTCCACATCACCTACAAAGAACTAATTCCGTCAAGACCTCACACTGAAACCTGTGAAAATAGTCTAATTCTTCCTGAAGTTCCATTTTCCGACAACCTCAAACTCACCATCTCTTCCTCACTGCTCTTCAGCATACAGACGACCCCGGTTGCCAACCCCAAGGACAAGAATCACACAATTTCTCTTTTTATCATTGTTAAAATAAACTTTATTATCTGATCATCTGTTCTCCTGGTGGTGTTCTGTATGTGGGTAAAGAAACTGGAACCCAACATGACAATTTCCAGTTCTTTGCAACTTGAGAGAACTTTATTCTCTAACTTTCACAGATTGTTGAAGCGACATGTTTAGAGTGCAGTCATGGTTTTTCTTGCATCTAAAGTAATGTAGTTTTACAGTGTAACCACTGTCGAGACAGTATAGATGGAAGATTACAATTGTACATGTTGTAATTGTATTGTTTGTTATACTTCATTTCAGTTTCACACTTTCTATATCTTAAACCTCTGGACAAAGAGTCTGAATGGAATAAAGAGTAAAATAATTGTGATGGAATGAATTTAATTGATTTGAACTGAAGTCAGATAATACCTGGATATTAACTGGATCTGTATGTGTTATGATCTGTATTTTCTGTGTAGTTATTTTTGAGGTTTTTCTGTGTTTTAGTCC
>NW_015114887.1:144778-146872 GCF_001443285.1 Poecilia latipinna
GTATGTAAAATAACTTGACATTAAATTTGTTAACAATTGGAACTATATATATTAACTGATTTTTATTGAAGTAAAATAACAAAAGATGATCATGTGTTCAAACAGTGCTCATAAAGTGATTAAGACATGCAGAAGAAGTAAACGAAATATCACTATAAAATAATACTCACATAGCCAGAGATAAGGCAGGCCCGTTTAATGAAGGGAGTGCAGAAGTGGGGGAAGTCCTTGAGTCTAGAACTTGAAAGGTGACTGTGGAGCAAAAGCAGGTCATCCCGTTAAAAGCCAAAGTAGTCCTAGATAGGTGACTTTGTATTTTTTGGCATCTAGTTGATCTGTATTTGGACTTTTGTTTTCTAATTTGGCAAATCAGTATGGACTTTTTTTGTGGGCACAAAAAAGGTCCAAACATCAACTGCAAGAATGATCCAATGCAAGGTTATATGTAGGATTCATTATACCTATGCTAGACTAGACATGTGCATATGATTTGGTCATGTACAAAGCTGACGACTTATTGGTTTGACATTTTCGCCACAATAAGCTGGGCTTATTGTTCCTAACCCATAGTCAGCCATTTTTGGTGTTTCAGGTCTGTCCAAGGTTTGAAATAGCAGAATCTTCTGGTCCGTCGGTTAATTCTACTCCATCACATTTACTGAGTCTAGTAGGTACTCTACAATTTAAAGCTTAAGAAGCTGAGATTTTTTCCTCAAAGATAAAATATGCCTTTGAGGCATACTAAGTTTCTTGATTATACTCTGAATGTGGAAGTCAAATAGAGACACTCCAACCCTTTTTTAATTAATTAATTTATTTCTCTTACTAATAATTAGTATCACATCATTATGTTTATTTTATTGCTTGCGTTTGTGTTTTCTGAAGGCTTTGGTGAATGTTTATGCAGTAATGTGTGTGTTTGTTCGTCAGTTATTACTGGCCTGTAAGGAGGGGTGTGGGTGGTTAGTTTGGAGCGTTTCACTACAGAAGTGTTACTCCATTTCTTATTGCTTTAAGTGGATTATATTTAATGTGAGTTTGTCGATGTAAAAAATGTGCAACGAAGCTTATCACTAAAATATATATTTTTAATTAGGTAAGCTCACTTTTTTCTGGAGGTGTGCAAGCAAAAGCCAACTTTTGTCTGCACACTTTCCCAGTCATACCAGTTTACAGTCAGTGCTGGGGTTAGAATTATTGCAAAGTAATGTAAATGAACAGCCTTTGTTAACATCCCCAGGCAGGTGATTTGATGATCTTGGCAACAATTATTTTTAAAGTTTGAGGGATGTTTTCTCCCTAATCCTGTTTGCAGAGTGCCAACATTCAAATAGCTATATCTTCTTTTTTTTTATTTCTGTGTTTGACATTATTAGAAAGCTTGATAAAGCAATGAAAGCCCCTTTCATTGCTTTACCAACAATAAGTGAAGTTTGCTTCATATTTTCCCTAAAGAAATATCTGATTCGGGACATGGAGCAATAATCCATCACTTTAACCGATTTATTAAATGTTTACGAGTTAACAGACGTGATTAGCTGAAGCCAGCAAGTTTCTTTGCTATGTTTCCAAGTAGCCCTGTAACCTTTGACATCATTAGAAAGCTTGTTTTATCATGGCCAGCCACATATTGTTGAATTGAGAGCAGGAGGATTATGTTTTTGATACTTCTGTACTTGACAAAGTGAGATGACATACAGTAGTGGTGGGACAAAATGAGGCAGCAAAGGAGAGGAGGAACTGATCAGAAATGGGGAACTATTAAGCTGAATCTGCAGTGATACCAATCCAGCAGGTTAGATCCAGGATGTGTCCCTTAATGTGTGTTGGATAGTTTGAAAATAAACCCCCCCCTAAGACTGTCAAGGCATGATGAAAAGTCTTTTGTGAGTGGATGCTTTTTCTTGTCCATGTTTAAGTCACCAAGGAGAATGGAGTTTGGAGCTAATGTGTGATCTGACTGCAGGGTTTCCCCCAGAAAACTTGCTAAGCCCAGTGGTCGGGGCGTCAAGGCGGTCCACCGTGTTTTTGTATTAAAAGATGTGAAGTTGACAGAAAATATTAAAGTATTACTGTTTAATTATATGTTACAGG
>NW_015114887.1:151893-152500 GCF_001443285.1 Poecilia latipinna
TGTATATACAGTACATATTTACAAAATCACAATATGTTTAACGTGTCAAAGAAAATACAAAATTAATAAATAGATATCTTAACTAAAACAAACAAAAAACAGCCTGAAATCAGCTACCAAAGATAAAAAAAAAATACAAATTAAACAAACTGTTGTGACTCAATAGAACATTAGTTTTACAAGATGTTAACCCCTTAACTGGCGGTACGAAAATCACCAAAAGCAGCTGAAAAGGCATACCCAAATTAAATCAGCTGGTGTTCTTGAACAATTTGAAGTACATGCAAAAGCTTGGTTTCTTTATGAGGAAAATAAGCTAAATTTTCCATTTTTGCAGTCAAAAATACTATTACGTTTGTAACACCAAAAAAATTTAAAAATGTTGCTTCACCCAGATTTTCCATTTTTATTTCTTGTAAATACACATTGAGTGTTGAATGTATGGACTGGAAAATACAATAAATGTGTAGAATAAAGTATTCTGCTTATGAATTTCAAGATTGATCAAAATAGCACAAAAAGAAATGTCATTTGAACATGTTTATTTATGAAGATGTACACGTATTGTCCAAGTGTGCCATTCGGAGTCTCCATTTGGCATCTCCAA
>NW_015114887.1:158095-164480 GCF_001443285.1 Poecilia latipinna
ATCCATTATTAAATCTACTTAAGTAAAGTACAGATACACGAAAAATGTACTTAAGTACTTGTACATCGTTACTTCTCACCACTGCCCCTGACCCCCCACCATCTCTCATTCTCATTCAAAACATTTTTATGTTTTACGGCAAGATTTTGAGGTCTGATCACCCCCCTTTAACATGCTCAAAAACTCATTATTTTTGCTAAATTTAGATCCCCATTATCTTATGAGCAAACAGATCATATGCTAAGCCGATTGATTAAAATCTCTAGGAGAAATTCAGTCAAATGCAGAGGCTATAAATGGCCAAATCAAGCTAATCCAAGATGGCCGACTTGTGTTTGGACTTAAAGCATGGGTGCAAATGAGTTTTCTGAAGGTTTTGAGGAGTTTTACAAATGTATCCTGTTTCATGCTTGTATGATACAGTTAGGCCAAGGCAGAAGGTATTTTGTAATTTGCCTGGGGGAGCTGTTAAGCTGTTCCTGTTGCAACTTTTGCGAATTCCCTAAAATCAGTAATTTTCACAGGTGACTGATGCATTCACCAAATTTGGGGCATTTTTTTTATATTAAGCCTCAAAAAAGTTAATTTATTTGACAGAAGAATAATAGTATGAATACAAAAGGCCTTCACAGCCCGTGTGCTGCTTGGGCTTAAAAAAGAAAAGGACTTTGTGCTTACTGTGTAAGAGGCTTGCGGCACAGCACCAGAGCATCATAGAGCAGACACACTCCAAACACAGTGATTCCTGTTTCCTTGACCAGCATTGCACAGGTACCCAGAAACAAGCTGATGAGCAGAGACCCTGGAGACACCGTGGAAGGGAACGAGTCTTCGAAGACCCATTCATCAATACTCCTGTGCCACCAGAGAATACAATGGTATTCACATTTTAATACAACCTCATATTTTTAAACCATTTATAATGAGTTTCCCATCCACACACACCCACACAATACCTTACATACATTCACCAGGGACTTTATAATTTACACCTCGCAAGAATCAGCAAGGACACATTCAGACCTGCCTCATTTCAGCCTCGTTGAATCTAAATTCAATTCTAGTTGAATTTAGATTCAAGCAGGTTTCGAAATGACTCCTCAGAAATTTTGCAGCTGCTCTATGATCTATGTGATGACAGATCACCACTGCAGATTTGTTGGCTGAACATCCAAAAGGTGATGGTCTTGTTCCACCACATCACAAAGTTGTTCTGTTGGCCTGAGATCTGGTGAGCATGGAGACTATTGGACCACAGTGAACTCACTGCTATGCCCGTTGCAATAAGAATTAAATAAATTAATCACACAATACATTAAAATGAGTTTGATAGTAAAATGAGGGCAATAATTTATAAGCAGCGCTGTATGTCACACCAGTTACTACTACCATTATTCAGATCTTTTAAATTGTTTTTCTAGTTGTTTTACTGCCAATTGAACAGTGAACACAGAACTGCTTCCTTTGATTTTATGTAAACATTTATGGTTTCTGCTTAAACTTACCCATAAATGAAATGAATTATCACAATTCTAATAGGCTTATAGAATCACAACAGGGATATGCATTTTCGCATGCTTCACCCTTGATCCATGCTTGACCGTTAGTGCTCCCACGAGATTGGGGGAGGTTTGTGTGTTCTGATAATATCAATGTGTTTTTATGCAGCGACAGGAAGATTATTTTCATGACAGTCAGACCAAATGTTCAGCTTCCAAATGTGCATTTGGAGCACAGAATTTGGATTGGATGTGATAGTGGACTTTGGGCAGGAGTGCCTGGCATGAGTGATCAGGAGATCATGTCCACACCACAGTGAGGTATGAACCTTTGTGTTTCCTGAACATCTCTTGGAGGCTTATAAAGCTTTTCAAAGAGATCTCTATTTCTTTTGCACCACAGTGATGCAGCATTGTCAGTGTATGTAATTGATTGGATCATTTGCTATTTATACCAGCTAGGGATGCAAACAATGGATTTAGGATTAATTGTCAATTAATGGGATTAGATTAAAATTAGTCCCAATCGATAACTAAAAGCATTTGTTTATATATTCTTTCCGCATTATAGTGTGCATTTGGAGCACAGGATTTGGTTAGGGTTAGGCTTCCTTTTTTTTTTTTAAGAAAAAAAGCTGCTTATCGATCGTTAGTCGATTGATGCATCAACTTTATATTAGTTAATTATTCAATAACTTGCATCCCTAATACCAATTAAGTAAATGCATTGGTGAATGTAGCGATGTGTCAGGCCAAAGTTCCAATAAGTTGAACTGTATAAGCTTGTGTGAATGAGCACACTGTGACACCGAGTTGCCTTACCTAATATAGAGGTGGAATGTCAGGAGGAACAGCAGACAAGCCAAGACATCAGCTCTGCCCACAATGCCAGACACCTGCAACACATACATGCAGAGATGTCAGAAGAGTTAATCTGCTAAAGTAGGGTGAAATAAAGTAGAGGAGGCTGCTGAAGAAACTACTTGATTTCAAAGAACACCCTCTATGTTACAAATTCAGCTAAAAACTGCAATTAAAGAGTGGTGCACTGATAATGTGAAGGTCAGAAAGATTACCAATATAACATTTAGACATACACAAAACAATTATCCAGGAATTGGAATTGATGATCAATGATCTTTGCAAGTGTAATACTGAAAATTTTATTTAATCTTCTATTAAGTCATTGAATGCATCAATCTCAATTTTTGGTCCATAAACATATCAACCAACAGCATGTACTTAGAAATGCTTTTCTTGGACTTAAAACAATAGATAACAGTAAGTGGTATTACCTTTCATGCATTAATGGGGATATTTTTATAATACTTTATTTATCTGCTAAATTCAAAGCTATTATGTATATCAAAAAATCCACAGCACATTATTTATTTTGTTATACCCCTGAAGGGATAAACAGATTAGATCTAACAAAAAAAGGAAACTGATACTAACAGATAGCAGGGTTTCCCCCAGAAAACTTGCTAAGCCCGGTGGTCTTAAGTTGACAGGAAATGTAAATATATTACTGGGTAATTATATATGTTATGAGAAGACATTTTCAGTGAAATGCTATTTAAACACACAACTATGGAGTGTTAAAAACAACAAATAAAAAATACTATTAAAATAAATATCAATTATTTGCACTTTTGTTAAATCCAAAATAAGTCAGCAGCTGCTTATGGCCCCCTCCATAAATGCTAATATTTTAACACAGACAGAGAAATTTAACATTTGGCCAATGGGAAAGACTAAATATGTCACATACACATACATTATGAAATGTATAAAATGAGATTGTAGAACATCAACATATTTAGAAAATGTGTAATTAAACAAGTATACTGGCAATATGAAGACAGCAATGGGCATGTGTCAAATGCCTGCTACATTCACTTGTGACACAGCGCCTCCAGAGGTGTGTGACCTCTGGAGGCTTCTTGCATGAAAGAAGACCCTGGTCTTCTTTCATGCATTTTAACAGGCAAGTAAATTCAGATTTTGACCATGAAATGTTGAAATTACCAATAAGAAAATCAATTTATATAAATTTCAAGTGGACAAATTGATTTTTTTTCATCATCTATTTGACTTTTCGTGACCTTATTTTTACTTATCAGAATAGACCCTTTTCACAGTGACGTCAGACAATGGCCGCCATAACTCGAAGCGGTGTATCTTTACTTCCGGTGTGATTTTGCCTCGGGAAACCTGACTGAAAAATTCACGGATACTGCTTTTACTTAAGGATATAATAAAAGGTAAGGTTAATAATAACAGCATTTAAGTGTTAGATAACCGTTATTACTCATTGTCAATCCTCCATTCTCTGACTGTGTATAAAGTAAACAGCCTCCGATCGGAGAGTAAACCAGCTAGCAGCAGCTTTAGCCACAGTTAAGAAAAATATACACTGCTCTGTAAGTGCTGTAACGTTTAGAGACTCACTTTATTTATCAACTTTAATAAAACAGCATTTAAGTGTTAGATAACCGTCATTACTCATTGTCAATCCACCATTCTCTGACTGTGTATATAATAAACAGCCTCCGATCGGAGAGTAAACCAGCTAGCAGCAGCTTTAGCCACAATTGGGAAAATATATACACCCCTGTCTGTCAGTGCTGTAACGTTTAGAGGTTCACTTTCTGTATTAACTTTAATAAAACAGTATGAAGTGTTAGCCGTTAACAGTCATTGTCAATTTACCATTCTCCAACTGTATTTAAAGGAACCAGCCTCCGATTGGAGAGTAAACCAGCTAGCAGCAGCTTTAGCCACAGTTAGGAAACATATACACCCCTGCCTGTCAGTGCTGTATTGTTAAGTTTCACTAAAATCACTGACATCTTCCAACAGTTGTTTAGAAAAGCATTTTAAATATTGATTTAAGCGCTATCTGCCAAATAATTTACATATTCTGATGTGATTCATAATTTCTCCATTTGTTTTGTTGTTCATCTTTCTCAGCAATAGCCGACCTAACAACCTACCATATCTGAGATGGTCTTGTTCCTCTGTCCATGGCAGGTTCAGACAATCAGCTGTGGGACATCTGCTGCCTAACGTCAAACTATCATGGGCCTCTTGATTTAAAAGGAGAAACCAGTACAGAGCCTCCCTGCTCCTGCAAGTCACACTTCTTGGATGAACACTCACTACTGCTAGCAGTTGTGTTAGAAATGAAATCTTTGTGCATCTATTCTGTAATTAATATCTATATGTATCTATTAATAAATGAATTTATGTTGTGTAGAGTTCTGTAAAAACTATTGTAAATAGCTTCTCTTGAGTAATCTACATATGTGCAACTTTTACATTTAAATTGCTTCTTTTTGTAAATTTTACACATCTGGCAACAAAGTATGTGGAGGAGAGGAAATGCTAAAATTAAAGCTGCCATTGTGGACCAAAGGCATAAGGTTTGTGGCTGTTTCTTTAAAACATCTATTTAATAATCATATTAAACACTACATGGTTACTACATTACACAAACATAATTACCACAGTTAATAATTTAAGTCAGTGATGGAGAAAATGTATTTACAAAAGGCTTATCAATTTTATTTTAACAGTATGTACTCAGGGTTTACAACTTAAGAAGACATCCATGTACGGTCCTTGGCGGGTGCCAGTCTGCAGTGAACTGGTGGATGACAGAGGCAGTGGTATACTGTAGTGACCAGTTTGAAGCAGAAGTCCCACTTCTACTGAACAAGATCCTCAGGATATCCAGCTCTGTCCTGGGGTGTCCTGTTGACCCAATGGAGGTGGTGGCAGACAGGAGAATGAGGACTAAGCTCGAGCGCATGCTACAGTACCCGTCCCACCCCATGCACCTCTCTGACAGCACTGAGCAGCTCCTTCAGTGCCCGGCTGCGGCACCCTAAGTGCGTGAAGGAAAGATACCGTAGGTCTCGTCAGACTGTACAACACCCACTGCTCTCAGTAGTTCACTACTCTTTACTATAGGCAATAAACCTGGAATTTATTTATTTATATTTCAAACAATACTTCAGTACTTTCTATATTCACCTGATTTTACTGTGTATATATAGATTTTTTATAGATTTTTATATTGGTTCTGCTCTGTCCTTTATACTGCTGTAACAATGTAAATTTCCCCACTGTGGGATTAATAAAGGAATATCTTATCTTACCATGTGATCCACAGAGCTTTCCCACCTGAGCACAAACTTCATGCACTTTGTTTCCACAGGCACCACAGCAGAATCAAGTGTAACCTGTTAAAAGGGATATGAAGGTTTTATTCCTATTAGGCCTGTCACGATAAACGATATATCAATTAATCGCATGATAAATTAAACATATCGACCTCATTTTAATTATCAGACGGGGTTTTGGCGCCCCCTCTGGTGCTGCGCCCTTATGCATTGCATGCGCTGCATACCCACTTTTAGCGCCACTGGTTGAATCCAGTATTTATTTACACTTTGGCTTTATGGTGTTTAGTTTTTATTTAAGTAAGTTTTTTGTTAATGGAGATAGATAATCAATTTTATTTTTGTTTTTGATTGTTTTGTTTATTTAGTTTATCGGTTCCAGTATTATATGTTCTTTTGAAAATGAAGTGCATCTATCTATGGCAGGAAATTGCATGCATTATTAGTCAATATTATCGTTTATCGCAATAATTTTTTAGACAATTAATCGCTCAGCAAAATTTATCGTGACAGGCCTAATTCCTATGTTATCAATAGTCAGCGAGGAATTTGTCCAGTTTAGATTATGTAGATGAAGAAAAACTGTTTGCAAATAGTGATATATCTTCAAATCGTATTTGTGGCAACTGCTTTAGAGTCCAGAAACAGCGTTAACTACACACACCGGAACTAAAGATACACTGGATCGAGTCAAAACGG
>NW_015114887.1:170195-171224 GCF_001443285.1 Poecilia latipinna
GGATGGATGGATGGATGGATGGATGGATGGATGGATGAATTTAATTTCACATAATTATTGCGGTAGAAGCCATTTGTTTGTTAAAACATATTTACCGTGTTTGATGTTTGTTATAAATGACGTGATACTCACAACGAACGAGGTAATTAGTCCAAGTTTGTCGTTTATTGAATGTTCAGAAACTACAGCGGCTGTGATGAGCTACAGCAAAGGTAAAATAAACCGAACAGGTGATCAACTCTAAACCACTCGGACCTTTTTACGCTCCGTCTCTCTCTTTGTCAATTAAGCACACCCGTTGCCATGGCAACCTCTTGCGCTCCTCAAGCCGACTAGAGGTTACGTTAAAAACATAACATTCAGTCCGTCACGATATTAAGTTTTCAGGCTTGATATTTATTTTGCGATCATTAATAAGTGCTCCCTGAACACAGTGGTGGTTGATTAGTTAATTTAAACTCCTGCTCTGCTCGTTATTTTGGTAATGGAATCGAAACACACAGAATTGCGCAACGCCTTGTTGAAACAATAATTACTGAGATTATTATTTTTTGTTGGGTCATTAGTTTGAACACTTTTTGTTTGTTTTGTTGTTCTTTAAGTTCTGAATGTTTTGATAAAGAGTCAGAGGAGGACGTGCTGGTCTCAGCGTCCTGGCGGCGTTCAGTTTGTCACCTGCCGAGATCGACTCAAAACCTTCCGCGATCGACATATTGCACCGCTGCTCTAGCAAAGCACGAACAGTTCAGAAACAATTTGAAATGGGAAAAAGGTTATTTATTAACTGATTAAGTCGTGTTTTAGATTGTTCTTGAAAAACTAATCAGTCACAGCTGATTAGTGGCTGCACAGTGAACCCATTGGTTTTTTACAGCAGACAGCCGCTCCCCTCTCTTGCAGGTACTGCGTACCCCCGCTAAATCTTTTAGGGGTACGCAGTACCCTGCCGTACCCCCTTACTTTCACCCCTGGTGAAGAGTAAATTATACAGAAAGTAAATTTATATATAAGATACAGTCCTAGTCAGAG
>NW_015114888.1:0-10049 GCF_001443285.1 Poecilia latipinna
TATATTTTTAGTTAATGAAGTTTGTGGATCTTTTATTTGTTCCACTTCAGTGTTTATTTTAAAAATATTTTGTCATGTAATTTTTTATGTTTTCATATTTCCTTGTCTGTTTTATTTTATATTATTTTATTTTATTTTTTTAAATAAAACTGGTTTATCTTCCACTCAGCCGCCTGGAAACTTCCTGGAATCCAAGGATTGGAGCTTCATCTGGACTTGCCAAGGCGTTGCCATGGAGATGTGCTCCATTAATTCGGTTCTGGCCCTTAGAAGCCCTCTGACCTCCAAGGAAGACTTAGGGACAGCAGCGTCCCATTTCCTGCTCTTTGGCTGCACACCTGGTTGTCATGGTGACCTCCATGTTACTCAGCAGCTGGAGTCTGATGCTCCCTGCAGCCGCTGAGTCAGAGGAAAAACTCATAAAACCTGGAAACACATCAGCTCTGACAGTCAGAGTCTGTCTGAGTTTGATTCTTTCTGATCCAGTGGATTCATTTTTCTGCAGCTTCAACCTCCTGACTGAATCTGCTCCCCTACAGCATGCATGGTTCCGGTGGTTCCGGTGGATCCGGTGGATCCATGCAGTCTTTCCGGTGGATCCATCAGTTTTTTCTGCTCCAGTTTTTGTAAACTTGTAAAATCTGCAGATTCTTGAGGAGTTCTAGCTGGAAGTTTGTCAGAACCGTCTCTCCTTTCTCCCAGCCAGAGTTTGGACCTCCCCTCCCACCCCCCAGCTCCTAACGGGTCCACCCCCCTCCCCTCCCTCTGTTCGCCGCTCGCAGCTCCTCATCTCCAGCCCGCTGGTTCTGGTTCCGTTCCTCCGCCGGTTCACCGAACTTCTGCCGGTCTGTGGTTTCGTGAGCTGGACTGGTTTCGAATGGATTCTTTGTTTGCCTTTGCTGGGTAACAGCTGACCCAGTTTACTGGACGGACTGGGGCTGTGACTGGTTCGGGATCGCGTTTTTCCTGGAGCGACCTGTGGATCCGCAGGAATACCGGGAGAACCGAGCAGCAGGGCGGTCCATGTCTCCGGTCCGGTCCGGCTCCGAGGTGAGGTCCCATCCGAACCTGGTTTTATCGCGCTGCTTCCCACACAGAGGGAACTTTCCCCACTGAGTCCTGATTATTATTTATTAAATATGACCCTGATTTAAATATGACATAAAATAATGAAAAGTTTGTTCTGGATGATTATGATGACGAAGCATTCTGGCTTCCGGTCAGACCTCAGGTCATCCTCCTGAAAGATGTCTTGCAGATTAAAAAGTTTGATAATTTCAGATTTAACCCATCAACAGTTCTTTACTTGTAATATGTTTCAGCGCCTGTAGGGGGCGCGCTGAGCGCTTTCTGCTGTTTTAAAGCTGAACTGAGGAGTTTCAGTTCAGGTGAATCCGTGACGTTTTCCAGCTCTACCTTCATGGCTGTTTCTGTCAGGACGGTTTCACTCCTCATGGCTGTGTGTGTGTGTGTGTGTGTGTGTGTGTGTGTGCGGGGGGGGGGCTCTTCTGACCGTCATCGTGTTTGGCCTCTCTGGCTCATCTTTCAAACATTTCTTTTAAAAACAAAAGTTCCCACACAGACGAAGAATCCAGGAATGTCAGAAAACAACATGAGACGAAGATCCACAGTCTTCCTCAGAGGAACTGCGACTGCTTTTGGTCAAAATAATAAAAAATGCTCCAATATGCAGAAACCGACTGATGTGGGAGTTATTAAAACAAAAACACGACAGGCAGCTTCCAACACTGAGCAAACATCTGTCAGCAAAACAAGGAAGTTTCAGGCCTGAAGTCCTCTGAGACGCTCTTTAAGAAATAAAAACACGTCCAAACTCAGAAAATCTGATGATTTCATCTCCATGACGAAGGAAAACAAAGATTTTTATAGAACAGACTCCCAGGAGGAACGACAACATTTGTCCAACGGAGAGTTTAATGTTCACACGGATCAATGTTCATTCATACAGAGGAAACAGCAGCGCTACCGTTAGCTTAGCACAAAAACGCCTCCAACTTATCAGAAGGGAAAACAAATAAAAGAACTAAAGATTAGATCTGTCATAAAAAGAGTTTATAGATTTACTGTCTGATTACATGAAGCAGAAATTAACCAATCATAACTTAGATGAACTGAATTCAGCTAAGCTAAGATCAGATAAGCTAAAGATAAACCGAAATAACTAAGCTAACTCAAAGTCAGCGAAATTATGCTAAAATAAACTAACCTTCCCTAGAGTAAACTAAGCTAATCTAAAATAAGCTAAGCTATGCTAAAACAAACCAAGCTAAGGTCAGCTACACTTAGATAAGATGAATTAAGAAGTTAAAATACAGTAACAGACAAATTAAACCAAATATAAAGTCAGCTGAATTATGGTAAAATAAGATAACATTATCTTAAGTAAACTAAACTATTCTAAAATAAACTAAATTATGCCAGAAATTACGCTAAGCTAACGTAAACTACGTAAGTTAAAGTAGGAAGGCAAAATAAGGTGGCTATTCTAAAGTAAACTAAGATTAACTAAAATCAGCCAAGTTTAGCTAAAATAATCTAACATTAGCTAAACTAAATACATTTAGATTGAAATAAAGTTTGCTAAGTAAAATTAATGTAAATTAAACTACGGTCAGATAAACATAACCAAGGTAAGCTATGGAAAGCTAAGCTAAGATATGGTAAATTTAGCTTACTTAGGCTAAAATCAGCTAGGCTAAGGTAACCTAGCGGTGTCTGTTTTTTAAAGCTTTTTAGTGTTGAGGTTGTGTGGTCTGGTTCTACTGTATGAAGTATATTTTAATGATTTAATGGAGCCTGACCAAAGAACTGATTCTGGCTCGTCACTCTGCTGTTCTGGACCTTTTCACGCAAATGAACATTCAGGATTTGAGTCATAATTCAACTCTGGATCCTCATCTTTACTTTTAACAAACATGTTTTTATCTGCATGTCCTTTAATAAAAGCGGTCATGTGTTTCCTTTGACGGCCGTAAGGATCTGAATTTGGTTCGTCACTTTTGAGGTTTTGTTAAATTTGAACATATTTTTTTAAAAAGCTTTTTATTGGGGTCAAAAACATCGACTTGAACCCACAACCTTGGTCTTGCTGCTGCTGTCAGTGTTCAACCCAAACTGTCCTAAAGCTTCATCATCCTGTAGGGCAATATGGAGGCAACTTTGGTTGCCTGAACATATTTGGAAAGATTTCTAATTCTGTTTGTTGTTGATGTCTGTTTTAGAGCAAAGTTTGACCATTTTCACTGTTCAGTGCTGAAAGAAACCAGAAACGTATTTAAGTCGTTGTCTTTAGGAACCAACCCTGAGATTATTCCTTAACGTTTTCTAAGAACCAGTAAGAATCGATTTAAAGTTCGTTCTGTTTTCTTCACAGCGCTGCTTTTTACGTCTGAATGATTCATAGAAAATAGAGACAAGTGAGCAAGTCAGCTGAGAACTGTTCAACTGATGGTTCCTTCATGCAGTAACAGAACTCTGTGTGCCGAAGATCAATGAACGCATCGTATCGGGATGCAAATGTGTCGGTGTGTTCAGGTTCTCCTTCCCCGTTCCGTATTTACTCAGAAGAAACATCCCACATTTTAATCATGAGGTCAGTAAACGCATCATGACGTCCCAGAATGCAGAGTGTCTGTGACCCCTGACCTCTCCTCATGCTTCCATGTGCAGAGGGACTCGGCGTTTTCATCGTCTCCTAACCAAAGGCCTGCAGCCTCAGGCAACAGAAGCTGATTTTATTCTGATTCTGCTTCCTGGGCTCCAGCCAATGAGGCGCTTGAATTGTTGTCCTTCGCTGTCTCTGCTGGACGCTTCCACCTGATCTGCGATCAAACAGAAAGTGGAATATCAAAGCATAATGATCACATCATAATTAATGAGGCGTTTGGTTCTCTTCTCCTTAAAAGGCCAAATCCTCCTTATCACCCTCCTCATCTCTGACTTCACTGGAAGCAACCAGCCGTTCCAGGAATCATGAGAGCAACTTTGACCAAAGTCATGCCGGCTCCGACGGGTGAAGGATGAGGAGCGTGAGGAGAATTTTTATGATAAACAGGAAGCAGCTTCTCCTGCTGTTTGGTGAATCTGAGCAGAGATCCAGAGGTTACGCTCCAAACTCAATCACAGTCAGATGTTAGAGCTGCAAATGGCGACATGATGTATGCTCCCACTGCAGTGTCTCCATATTTAGACGTCAATGAAACCTGGCACTTTCACTTCTGCACTTGATGCTGTTTGACACAAACTTTGAACGTTGGTGTCGTCTCCATCTGTTTGGGTTCAGGTTCTGTTTTAGGTCGGTGCGCCTCCATCATACAACAAAACACAAGACAAGAATCCAGTTTAACTTATGATCATTAAATGTTTCAGTAATTTGATTAAACAAATTCAAAGCTCAAAACACAGGATCTGATTTATCATCCGATCTGACAGAAAACGGCCGATGTTTGCAGCAAATGAAAGACGTTAAATTAGCGAGATCTGGCAACCGCTGACGATCCTCTGACTCAGCAATTTGATAGTAAGGATGAGAGTGAAACAGGAAGTGACACGCTGTGGCAAATCAAAACACATCCGCTTTTATTTACTAGTGAAAACAGCAGCGTACTTACCCATTCAGAAAAATGAAGATCCCTGGATCCCTGCTCTGCTGGTCCGTAAACGAGTTGAATTAACGTTGATTCGCTCCATCCAAAGTATCGGCAACAATTGCTTCAACCATTGTCCTGATTTATCGTCCTTCTTCTTCTGCTGCAGAATTATGGTGCATGTCATAACTCTGCATGTGAAAATTGGATAAAATGCGACATGACTGTTCAGATCAGACCAGATTTAGCGGAAGAGGCACAAATTGATTTTTTGGGTGAAAAGATCAGAATCTGTCCGTTCAGACGGATGAGATGAAATCGGATTAGCCTGTTGAATGAACGTAGCTGGACTTTAGGTTTCATGTTCATCAGAATATCTAACATCAGTTTCATTCTCCTCTCAGTTGGATGCTTGTTATTTTGCTGCCATGTTATCGATTTTCACAAATTCAGAACCCAAATTCCGACATTTCCAACGTTTTCTGTATTTTATTTATATTAAATTTGTGTTTTTGCCAGCGGTCCGTCAGAATCAGCAGCTCAGTGGAAACTTGCTGGACTTCTGGCCTGACGATGTGATTCACGGGTTCAAATCCCAGCGGCGCCGTTGTCCTCCGGCGTTCCGGTAAATCCTGATATCTGGAGCTGAAGCTGCTCCAGTGTTTCCGGTTCCTCTGAGCGGTCCGCTCCGACCCAGACTCCAGGAGCCAAGCAGAACCAAACACACCCCAACCATCTCAACTATTTGGAAGCTCTTTTAATATTTAGCCTGTAATTATGGGATGTGGGAGGGTAGTTTCCTGGGTTACCACTGTTTGCTCTTTATAATAATTAGTCCAACAATTTAGCATCTTCTGAGGTTAGACACAGGCTCTGCTGTGACGCACAGTGTGTCAGTGTGTGTGAGTCCGGCGACAGCTGGATACCACAGCGATTCTGGCCCAGAGCCGCTCGGTAAATAACATAAATAACATACACAACATGCAGGAAAAAATACACAACATGGCGGCACAAATGCACAGAAACACGTAGTAAACATGCGCGTTCGCTCCACAGCAACTGAGAAAAGCTGGTTTAAAATTAGATCAATGCTTGTTTTAACTCCTACATGAGAGCTTGACCTGTGGAGGTCAGTAGGTCGATGGTTTGAATCCCAAATGGGTCAAAGCATCTTTAATAAAATCTAAAATGGACGTCAAGCTTGAGTCAGAAATAAATATCAGGTATGATAACGTGTCATTTTTTACAGTCAGTTCTCTGAATGACCATCTGAAGGAACAAACCGTTTCTGACTTCGTTCCTGGAATGTGACGCATAAATTCCCACGTTTTCACATGGAAACATTTGTGCAGGCTCTGGCGCAGCGGACAGCGTGTTGGCCTTCTAGCTCTGTAGGAGAGAGGCACAGGTTGTGGGTTTGAGTCCCGACAGAGTCAGTGCTTCAGGAAAAATGAAAAAAAGCTCTGGGATCAAAACCAGGTGAAGGTAATGTGAAGTCAGCAGCTCCAGACTGACAGATTTATGTTTCAGTCCCTGCAGCGACAGAAACGTTACAACATCACTACATGTTGCACCAGGAAGCAGAGAAACTGACTTCATGACCAGAATGACGGAGAAAACAGGCTTTAACTTGTCAGAGTGACGCTGTGATGTGTGTGTCTCTCACACATAAATGTGTCAGCAGGACACATTTATGGAGTCTCATCTTGATGTCCAACTATCCGCTGAGACGACTCCATTTCCCAGAATTCATCACAGGACAATAGAGCTAGAGCAGACTGAAGGCTGATCTATTTTTGTCTCATTGTGTTGAACCTCTCTGTGGAAATCTTCATTTTCTCAGCTGGATTTCTAGAACGTTCTGTCTGACATGTTTCAGCCTCAGTTTCCTGCCTGCCGACTGAATGAACGGTTCTGGTTCTGCTGGTACCTCGGGCAGAACCGGGTTTGTTATTGAGAAAGTGGAGAAGATGTGTATCTAAAAAAAATCTCCTTTAGTGCATTTTATTCAGTGGAAAAATAAATGCATTCATCATGGTACTAACTAGGATTGGTAGTTCTGTTGGGTTTATAAGCTCTAACATGGTTAGCGTTGTTGCTTCACAGCAAGAAGGTCTTTGGTTCAAATCCCATCCTGTGTGGAGAAAGTTAGAGATCCTCCATGATTAGCTTCTGCCAATTAGCATGTAGGTAAAATGTATAAGAGCTAGCTTAAGTACCATGCTGGTGTAGCGCTTTAGCATTAGCTTTAGCTAAATAGCATATTGGTGTACCACTTTAGCATTAGCTTTAGCTAAATAGCATATTGGTGTAGCGCTTTAGGGTTAGTGGAACTGTTCATGCTTAGAGCTTTATGGTTAGCCAGCTTTGTAGTTAGCGCTGCGCTCCCTTACTAACGATGAACATGAGGTTCATCTTGTCTGTTTTCATATTTCTGAGGCTCGGTAACCTTCCTGCAGTTGCAAAGGTCACAGAACAGGGTTATAAATTCAGTTTCCATCCTGCTTTGGCTCCTCAAACAGAACAAACCTGAATGTGTAAAGAACTGAAAACAATCTGAGGAGACCCCCAGGCTGAGTGCAGGGAGGTCAAAGGTCACTCTTTATGGCTCCCCTCTGAGGAAAGTTTCACAACTTGCATCTGTCAGACTTTCAGCCAGAGATTTAGAGGAAAAAAGTAAAAGTACTTTGTTACTGTAACCTGAGTAACACAGGAAGTCACTCAGAGACGCTGGAGCCTCATGTTTAAAAATGAGGCTCCATTACTAATCGTTGCTCAGACAACGATTAATAAAGAATGAGTTCAAAATTCAAATTACCATACAAATATTTCAAGGATCCCAAAAGGAAATTAAATGTCGTAACTCAGAGGTCCTCAGTTCGTCGATCTCGGCAGCGGGAAATCGGCCGTCCTCTTCTGACGCACTTATCAAAATATTCACTGGGATCCAAAACGTTTGCAACTAAAGAATAAAAAAAATAAACAAAACGTCTTCAAATTATTGACCCAACAAAAATATTAATCTCAGTAATTATTGTTTCAACTAGGTGTTTGTTCAATTCTTTGCGTTTTGGTTCCATTAGAAAATAAGAAAGGGACTCAAAGACCGACTGACCATCAGAGCAGCAGTTTAAATCAGCTGATCAACCACTGCTGTGTTGGGGAGCGTTTATTAATAATCACTGATCAACAATCACTGATTAACAACCGCTTATTAATAATCACAAAATAAACATCCAGCCTGATAACCTGATATCCTAATGAACTGAACGTTTTTAAAGTACCGTATTTTCTGCACTATAAGGCGCACATTCAATGAATGGCCCATTTTAAAACTTTTTTCATATATAAGGCGCATAGAATGGACACTACAGTAGAGGCTGGAGTTACGTTATGCATCCACTAGATGGAGCTGCACTAAAGGGAATATCAACCAAACAGTCCGACTCCGGTCGGTGAGGAGAGCCTTCCTGGGCCGGACGATGGCCACCCTTCTCCGTTCGCCCACAGCATGTTGGTGGAGAACCTGGTGCTAAACGACCTGCAGCCGACCCGATTCTAGACGGTCGGTAGGTAGATGGGTCAGTCAGACTTTATTAACAAACCAGCGTTCTGACAACTATCACAGCATGCAAAAGCTTCTTCTTCTACGGGCGAAAATGAAGTCAGTGGCTGCTTACCGTAGTTGCTAGACCTGTTGTGGCTCAATGTTGGTCCATATATAAGGGGCACTGAAGGTTTTTGAGGAAACTGAAGGTTTTTGGGTGCACCTTATAGTGCAGAAAATATGGTAATCTCTTCAGCTGGTGGAGTGCAGGTGGTTGCCACAGCAACGGGTGTGTTTAAATGACATAGAGAGTAAAAAGGTAGAGTGGTTTAGAGTTTATCACCTGTTCAGGTTATTTTACCTTTGGTTCCTCCCATCAGCCTGACGTTTCCCATATTGAGGTCATAGTTCAGATCTGCCATGCTGGTCTCAGGTTTGTAACCAGCTGCTGAAACCAGTAAGCTGCTCCCAGTGTCAGACTCTCACTGAGGAAGAAACCGCATCAGGTTTTCTATCACTTTATTATTTCTGCTGTAACTGACGGACATTCCCATATAAAATAAGTCAGTAGAGTTTAATGTACTGTCTTTACGTCATGAGGCGGATCGGCTGGTGGGAGGAAACGTAGATGTTGGCCTCAAAGGTTTGGGCTGTGACTCCTGACGGCTCGTTAGTTATTATAGACAGTGATGTAAAGTTTTGTTCAAATGATCTCAGGTTTGAAGAACTGAGCCGTATCGGTATTGTTTTTAATTTCTACAGAGCATGTCGTCAGCAAAAGAATAAAATAATGTCTTTTAAACGACTAGAACTTTTTGAAAATATTTTAGACTAACCGAAAGTCATTTCGATAAGTCTGAAGGTAAAAATACGTTTTACTTTCTGTAGTTAAGTACATTTCAATACTTACACTTTTTTACTAAACAGTCCAACCTGTACTTTTATGTTTACTAAAGTATTTTCTCATACAGCTGTCAGTACTTCTGCTATGGAGAATGTGAGGATCTGTGGCGGTTCTGCTTCTTCCTGTTCGGGTCAGAGAGCGATGGGTGGGTTGGGGTTGGAGTTCGGACCCCAGAGGAACCCCTGAAACGCGTCCTGCAGAACCTGGCTTCAGATTTCAGGTCCGATCCGTCACAGAAAGTTCCAGGTTCTGGGTCGCATCAGAACGCTCAGCACCAGCAGAAACCCAGTTTTGGTTCTGGACCACACACAGCGGCCCGGCCCACGTCTGTCAGGAGGAAGGGTGTCGGAGCGCCAGCCTCGTGTTTAGGCTGGAGGAGCACTTTCGCTCTCGGCCCGGTTCTGAACCCAGACCACAGAACCGGCCCGCAGCTCTAAACAAGAACAGCTTCTCCCCTCAGCTTACACAGAAACGACGGAGGCGCCTTCAGTTCTTCACCTCAACGGTTCTGAAACGGGTCAAACAGGAAGTCCTGCTGGGTTCTGGAACAAAGACATGAGCAGCATGTTTCTGTGGTTCTGGTTCTGGAGCGTGGAGACTCGATAAATCGACCATCCTTCACGCTCTCACCTCAAGTCAGATGAAGTAAATGCAGAACTTCATAAAGACCCGATCAGTTGGTTCTGATTCAGAGACAGGAAGTACTTAGCCCTGAAGCTACATGTTAGCATCTCATGTTTGTTGTTTTTCAGCTCAGGAACCCGAACAGAACTATGAGACCAAACCCAGTTAGTGTTGGTTCTGGTTCTGATCAGGTTCAGATGATGGCAGGAAGTTCTGGCTGCTTGGTGGGGAAAAGGAGGAAGTGATGCGGATCAGGGGTTTTATTGGGTTCTGGACCGAGCTCAGTACAGCATGTCTTACTGTAAATCTGTCACTTTAAAACCCTGAAGGAACATAAACCACATAACCCGGAGCCTGGGGTCCGATT
>NW_015114888.1:14948-27624 GCF_001443285.1 Poecilia latipinna
GTGGCCTCACCTCCTTTATCAGACCGAAGTTCACTGCTTCAAAAGATACAGAAAATTCAAAGCTGGATCTGATTTTTCTGAACATGTTCCGTGGAGCGAACTGTCTGCCGGGTCCGGATCAACCCAGAGGACGGACTGAACCGAACCTTCGTGTTGGTTTTAGTCTTTTCTGTTTTTCTGAGGGTCAGAAATCTGCTGCAGGAGTGTTCCCAGGATTACGAAGGGATTTCAACCAGCAACCTGCCGAGCAGCAAAGGGGTCTGGGTCCGGACCGCCCAGACCGCCCGGACCACCCGGACCACCCGGTGACCCACTGTGACCCATAACCCTGGTACCGAGGCAGACAGCTGCAGGAACACTTGTTTGTGTCCAGTGGACAAACTGGGTCAGACTGTAACTGTGTCAATGAGTTTGTAGGAGGCCGTCACACATACACACACACACACACACACACACACACACACACTGGGTAATATGAAGACAGTGAATTCTTGTCTTCCAGCCAAACATTACATCTGTGCTCACATTTTTCACACAAAGGAAGAGCGAGAGCGTCCGTGGCGGTGGAGCCAGCGGCGTTTTCAGGGTTTCTGCTTCCTCTGGTTTCCTGTTGTGATGAAGAACGATGAAGACGCCGTCCGTTGGCTCTAACGCCGTTTCTGTCCTGTTTCTCTCCAGGTTTCTGCTCCCTTCCAAATCCTCACACCATGCCTGAGGGGTCGCGGCGCGGCAGCCAGAGATCGCCCAGTAACTCAGGTAAACTGGGACACCACCATGCTTAGCAGTTGCAGCGTTCCTGTTTGACTCCAAACATCATCTTGATGTTTGGTCCACTCAGCTGGGAGCTCTGTTAGGGAGACGGATGTCCTCACTACGTTTTCATTCAAACTAATAATAAATAATTCTGGGGTTCCTTCTATTGTTTTAGCTAGTTGCAAAGCTAAAGCTAAAGGAAATGACAGGCTAGGAAAAGCTCTCTTAAGGGTGTAGCTTAGAGCAAAGAGAAGGAAAACCCATTTTGTTCAGGATAGCAGGAACTATGGACCAGCTGCAATCTGGTATTAAATGGAATTCATGAATTCAACTCACTGACTCTTCTTCAGCCTCATACATCAAGAACTTAGCATGGAGACGGATAATTCTCCACAGCAGCTAGCTCTGGTTGTCTGGGAGCAGAAGATGTCTGCTAAATCTTCACTCAATCAAAGAATATGTCTGAAAAACGGCATCCATTAGAAAGTAAAAGTCGGGACGTTGTACTTCAAACTTTTATTGTCACTTGGAAATGATGCACAAAAAAGGTCAGCTGGTGATGTTAGCGACACCAGCTAGCTAACGTTGGCTGTGTGGCCTCAGTCTTATTGCTACATGTGAAGCCGATCTAAACCTCTGATCGTATCTGAAAACCAGCCGCTGACTGACAGACCCGCGGTTTACGACACTCGCCCCACTGCCACCAGCTCGGCCACTTTGACGCCACGTTTAGCAACTTTTCAGACAAAAGGTCAGGATGATCAGATCAGCTGATCGGCGATCAGCCAGAAAGCTGCAATCAGAGCAGCTCTGCCAGAGACCCGAACCGTCACAGCGTCATTCCTGACCCAGCAGCTGATCCTGATGCTGCCGAATGGGTTCTGATGCTGGACGTTCGTCTGCTTCACTTATCAGATGAAAACACGTCTGAGTGGTTTTCCTACGAAGCTGCTGCTGCCCGACTCGCCGTCAGTGGATTTATTTCAGTCTGGATCTGTTTCTGTGTGAGCTGCGACTTCCTGTCAGCAGGACCAACACACACACACAGTAATGAGGTGTAATTACACACAGCACCATGCTGTTATATTGACTTCCATAGTTACCACGCACACACACACACACACACACACACACACACACACACACACACACACACACCTCGAAAGCAGCTACATTTTTGACCTTACTCTGCAATTAACATGGGGGCAATGTTCACAAACACACCTGTGTGTGTGTGTGTGTGTGTGTGTGTGTGTGTGTGTGTGTGTGTGTGCAGGAAGCTGCCTGGTTTGTGGTGATAAAGTTCAGAACAATGTTTCTGCTGTGACAAACGCTCCGACCGGATCGCCATGAGCGCCGCAGCAGAACTCTGATTATAACCGAAGGAGAGAAGGAGCAGAACCAGGAGGAACTGAACAGAACCAGGAGGAACTGAACAGAACCAGGAGGAACTGAACAGAACCAGGAGGAACTGAACCGGAGGAATGGGTCAGAATGGTCCGATCATCAAACTGAAGTAAAAACCAAAACGACCCGTCTGACCTCATTTTACAACATCTCAACTGGGCTCAAACTTTGACTAGGCCATTCCAAACCCTTCATTCTGCTGGTTTCTGTGGATCATTGTTCTGCTTCAGAGGAGAAACTCTTGGTTTGTTTTGGGTCAGTACTGGTTCTGGTTCAGACTTCTGCCATGGAAGCCATCATCTCTCTTCTTTTCTGTTGACCTCTGACCTCAGCTGTAGCAGTGGGATGTTCTGTTGGGCTGATCTGCTGGAGTCCAGCGGATCAGCTGAGACGCTGATCGGTTCATCGGCTGACTCTTCCTGATGAATCGGTCCGGTTTCAGGTCAGAACCAACGTTTTTGCTGTCGAGACGCCGGGGGGCAGATCAGAGCCAGGAACGTAAAGTTGAAAGGTCATCCATCTTCACAAGCCGTTGAGGGGAGTTTGCTTATCGCTCCAGGAATGAAAGTGAACAGAAGGAACCTTGGTGCGTGTGTGGGGTCAAAGGTCACAAGGGTTTGCCAGGACTTCAGTATTTTGGCTCATAAACGATGATGTGAGAGAAGCGACTTCCTGTCTTTGTGTGTGGAGAGTTTATCTGGAGAAACACACACACACACACACACACACACACACACACACACACACACACACACACACACACACTATGCAGGCCGACACCGTCCATCTGTTTTCTGGAGGTCATGAAGTTTTTGATGTTCCTGCGTTTATCATGAAGTCTCATTTTAATATTTTTTGTTTTTAAATTTTTGTTATATTTTTCATTTTAATATTTTTTAGTATTTTTCTTGGTTTGGTTTATCAGGTCTTGCTGTGTCAGCAGTCTGAACTTTGTCAGACAGAGAAACGGTTCGATTCCCGTCAGAAGACCGTCAGTGTGTCTGAAAGCTCCTGAGGTCAAAGTTCATTTACCTGGAAGCTTGAGCCTGACTCTGCGGCGGCAGAGGCTGCTGGTGGATTCGGGAAGTCACAGTTTGATGGTGGAGAACGGACTGAGGCTCAGCAGGTTCAGTTCCAGGGTTCTCCTGGGTGAGGCGCTCTGCCCAGGTTGATCCAGGTGAACCAGGTTTCAGTTTACAGTCAGAGGAAATGTCGATGTCAGCATCTTTGGTTGTTTTCAGTATTTCAATTTGAGTATTCTGTGTTCTTTAGTCTGCTACTTTGATTAGGCCAGTCTGCTTTGTCTTACTTTAGTTCAGTTCTTTGTGCTTCTAGTTATGTTTGATCCTTGTTACTCTGGTTTAATTATGTTTCAGGTTATTCTTCATTTCTTTGTCTCCTGTCTGCTCTCCCTCGCCCCCTGTGCCTCCCACCTGTGACCCGTTAGCCAATCAGCTCGGCTGTTTTGTTCACCTCTCCGTTTTTAATCTCTTCTCCTGCTGGTTCCTCCCGTCTCATCCTGTTAGATCTCGTATTTTCCCTGTTTTTGTTCTGCTCTGTCTCCATGTGGGTTTTGTTAGTTGTATTCTTCATTTTTTTATTAAACATCCAACATGACCCGTCCACAAACTCACCTCTCATGTTATAAAGTTCAGTCAAATTCACAGTTTTTCTGTCATTGGATGCAACGAATAAAACTTTAGTTTCGTTTTAAGCAAACAGAGTTAGAAGAGCTGAAAATATGAAAATGAAAACCAAGCATGGAAGTTTATCATAATGTCAGAGGAGATAAAAACAAACACATAAATCAATATATTAGCTATTGATGGTATTTGTTGCTGCTGTGCTTCAGAGTTTCTGGTTTTCAGAAGCAGAAATAAAAGTTTTAACGGGTGAAGACGACGCCTGTCAGGCTGAAGGGAAACACGAGGAGATGAAACGTTCTCCATCAGAAGCTTCTTCTGAAACGTTTCAAACGGCTGCTGACAGCCAGGAGCGGCGCTCTGATTACAGTAATCACACACACAGGAATCTCTCCTCCTCAAAGTGTATTTAAAGGGAAATTCCACCTCATAATGGCATCCACAGCTCACTGCCGGAGGCCCTTCTGTGTTTTTGGGACTTGAAGACTCCATGAAGGTCTGTCACTCCGACTTCAGCTCACATTACGGACGGCTGCCATCTTGTCTTAAGAGGTTTTAATCATTTTCCGCTGCAGGAATCAAACTTTCCTTCCAGTTTATTTCTGGCTGTGAAGCCTGTAGAGACAGAAAATCATTTTAACAGGAAGTCTGATTCCTCTGGTTCACATCGAAATGTTTATCTAGAAAATGATGTCTGATGTCAAATATCTGGGAAAACACGAATCAAAGCTGAATGTTTAGGAAAAGTTTCATTTTTATCACAACAGAGTCAGACGAGGACAGTCAGTTCGTACAGCTGGTTACATCTCTAGTTTGGTGATTTTTGTCTCTGCTGCTGTTTAAATTCAAAATCCTTTCCGATGATGAGAACTCTTCATCATCCATAGATTTATGTCTATTTATGCATTCAGTTTGTATTCTCTGTTTATCTGGGATTCTCCCGTCTGTCCTTCAAACCGGCTCAGAGCTCGGCTATTCGGCTGTTTCCCTCCAACATGAAGCCGCTTCAGATAAGTGGAAACTAGTTACCTTAAAATAAAAAATGACTGATTTTATTCAGAGAACAACGACACATTAAAATGGTACTAAAAGGATTAAATCTGCATTTGGATTCTGCTGTTGTCAGTCAGGCTGATAGACTGCTACAATAAAATCAGGCAAGCTAGGCTAAGCTAAAGCAAGGGAAGCAAAAATGTTTAGCTAGTAATCGAAAGGCTAATGTAAAATAAGTTTGTCTAAGTTAAGACAAGATAAGTTAATGAACACAGACAAAACCAGCAAACATAAAATAAGCTACTTCATATAATAACCAAATAAAGGATAAGATAAGCTAAGCTAAGTCAAGATAAATTGAACACAGATAACACCAGCAATCCTAATATAAGCTAAGCTAATTTAAGGCAACTATAAGGTAAAATCAACAAATTACTAAATAAAGTCTAGGATAAATTTGGTAAGAAGTTCAATGAATGAATATCACTAAACTTACAGCGTTTTGTTCAGTTTATTTGTTAACATCTTTGTTTTCAGTGGACGCAAAATGCACCGATTAAAATCCAAGCAATAACGTGACTTACCAATCACGTGAAAAGAAGCTAAAAGAAGGTAAGCTCCGTTGACGTGATGTTAGCAAAGCTAGATGTACAGAGACACATAAGCATTTGTGATGAAAAGAAAAAGGTTATTCACTGTGGTTAATTATTATGCGGAGATGTTGACTAACGTGTCCCATATATGGGACAACACCGTGTCCAAAAGTATGCAATATAGTGATGTGACATTCAGGAACAATCTGGTTCTGAACGGATCTTTACTAAGAAGATCGGACTGCAGCCTCACTGAGAGCCGTTCTTTGTTCTTGTAATGCTCTGCGTACACTGCAGTAGCTATCATTATTTTATTTAATTATATGCATTTATGTTTATTTTATTAGCAAATAAATAAAACATAAAAACGAAAGCACGCAGAGCATGCTCATTGCTCTTTGATTGTTTTGTTCAAAGTGGCAGCTGTAATGTCTGCCATGGTGTCAGACTGCCTGGCTTCATGTAGGAGGAGGGAGGGTGAGAACAGTCACGGTGAGCGCCTTGTGCTTGGTTACTTCTTGCTTGTTGCTCCTTGGTCAGTGTTCAAAGTTGAACGTTGTTTACCGTCAGGGCATTGCCTCAATTGCTGTTTAATAGTGCAGACAGTTGTGGTTTCTGACATGAGCAATATGGGAAAACACCCAGGGTGTTATCTTTTTAGGGATGGCACGAGACCACTGCAGATTGTAGCACAGAGATGGAAGAATAAAGAGTTTGTTCTGCTTTTAATATTATTTAAATTTATTAAGTATTTAATATGTAGGTGTTTTTATGGGAATGTGAATTTTTTCAGATGAATTTGAGAAGCAGTTTTGATCATATTTCACATTTTATCGTGTCATGTAGCGCAGGGTGCTGGTCTTGGTCTTGACTCGGTCTCGGGTTCGGTGGTCTTGACCACAACACTGGCTGATGAAACTGGAGGAATCATTTAGAGGTTGTGGGTTCGAGTCCAGCCAGTTAGCATGTTGCTATGTCTCATTAGCTGCATCTTGTTGAATTTTTTTTAAGATTTTGCTAACTCTAGTGGCCTTTATTTGATAGTGAATCGACATCTAATGAGACATGCAGCAAAGGCCACCAGACCGGGAATCGAACATGTGCCGTCTGCGTTGAGGACTAAGGCTGGTTCCTGCTGGTTCCATCCGTTTCTACTGGTTATTGGGGGCGGGTGTTGTTGGTATCCCCAGCTGTGATTGGCTGAGCGTCCAGGTGGAAAACCTGTGCAGCTGAGCATCGCTACCTGCAGCAGCTTTCTGAGAGCCTTGCCAGTTTCTGAGAAGGCGGAAACAAAACAAGACAGACGTTTCACCACATCCTGGACTTTAAAACACTCAGATTTACTTTCTGACTGAACATCCTCCATCTCCTGACACCTCCACCCTGAAACTGGGTGCAGCTCAATCTGCCCTGAGGCCAACAGCAGAAAGCGTTTCAGGGCGGCGAGCGCCTTCAGCTGCGCGCTTTGCCCTCAAACCGATGACAGGAAGTCAAACGTGCCGAGCAGCAGATGTTGCTGAGAGGAACTGTCTGCAGAGTCTTTAACGGTGATCGGTGTCAGCTAATGGAGCTACTGAAACACACACGATAACACACACATCCAGAAGACTGCAGACGGTGAGTAAACCCTTCAAGCTCAAACCGAGACAAACACACGTTCCTCCAGATCAAATGGCTGTGACCGACTTTCCCTGCTGAAGTTCTTGAGTCTGACTGGGCAGTTTTGTCTGCAGCTGGTGCCGTCGTTGCTCCTGGCAGATTTCAGGCTCTGGGTCTGAACCTCGGTGGGGTTTGCATGTCTTTGTCTCTCTGGTTTCATCCAACATCCAAAAACTTGGAGGGTTAATTATCCGCTCCTGATAGTCTGTCTTGTTGGCCTCTGTGATGGTTGGTGACCCGTCCAGCGCTTTCCCCCGGTTGACCCCAGGTTTTCCCAGGGATTAGACTCCACAGTGAACAGCCAACGGCTCTTCACCTGCCGCTGCTTTTACCTGTTTTAACAGTTCATTAAATAAACCTTAATCTTCACTGATGCGCTCAGTGGAAACCATCGTAGCGCTGCTGCAGAAGCTAACATCTATGGCCTTCCTGGATTGGCTGCTTTGCGGCTAGCTGTTTCAGATTCCCAAGATGCATTTTCTTTTTAAATATTCCAGATACGCTTTATGAAACAGCAGTAGACGGCAGCTGACTGTGACTCTGAGATCTTCTCTGTTCTCAGGAGTTAAAGCTTTTCCACCAAATAGACCAACAAACTGAGATGTTTCTTCTCTCCCTCAGTGGATTGGAGGTCAGTTTCTCCTCCATGGAGACAGAATCCAGTCTGAAACATCCAGATCACGTCTGGATCTGGTTTGGAACGAGGCTTTAGCTGAACCTCTCCTCTGTTTTATTGATTTAACCAGCAGGACAGATTGTGAACAGTTTCCTAACGCCTCAGTCACACAGCAAGATTTTTTATGCCTATTTTCTCCTTAAAGATGCTCTGATTATCTTTAACTGAAAACATAATCAGAGTAGTAACTCTGTGTGTTCAGAGTCATCTGCTACGTTCTGATCTAAAATCAGGAATATTCAGCATGTTGCATTGTTTTGACCTGATGTGTTTTTCCCTGACGATAAACGCTGAATGCAGCCTGCTGAAGGTGACGTGTAGCCAATCAGAGAGCGAGATGACGGAGACACGCAGAAATGTGGAAGATGAAACATTGGAGACCCAGAAAGTCTGCAGGTTGGAGGCGTCTTCATGTGTCGGCCATGTTTTTTACTCTGAACTCGTGTTTCCTCTCAAAAGGTTTTGTGAGATTTCCCGTCTGAATGTTGGTGAATGAAATCAGTGTGTGTTGTTCCTGCTGTGTGGCTGAACATCACACACTGCACAACCAAACCTGTTAAAGCTGCGATTATTTCCTGTCATGTTTCGGGTCGCTCAGGTTTTCAAACACTGTTAAAATGTTGGAGCGGTTCTTGTGGTTGGGGAGACTTGGTCTCCTGATGTGTCTCTGCTGCTCATCAGCAGAGCTGGACTTCATGCAGTTTAGTCATTTTATTCCAGCTTGTAGGATGAGGGACACGTGTAAAAGTTGCAGTAAAAGTCCGGCCCTCTAGGAATGCGGTTTGAGATGTGCTGCGTCCAGAGCCATCGCTGGAACCAGTTTGTGTTTAGAATCCAGAGTTAGATCTTAAAAACAAGACACTGAAAACGTGTAATAATGTTTCTGATTACGGCTCTTCTGCTGCGGTGAGGTCAGCACAGTCAGCAATGCGTCTTACAGGAGGTGAAGTCATGGTGGTCTGAAAACCAGAGCAGATAAGACACAAAGAGGAAGGACGTGTGATGCTCTTTTGTTTTAGCGTTTGGTGCTAGCAGCAGCAGATCGGCAGCTAGCTCTGAGTCAGTCTGCAGGTTTGCTTTAAGCACCAACTCACTGCGGTCGGCCCGACACCTTTACCTCAGATTAACACATCCAGTCTTCCTCTGCGTCGCCTATTTACACTTCAGTTCTTGTTTCTGAGCAGCTGCAGACTGATCTGCTGCTGCTGCTGCAGGAGTTTCTGCTTCCTGCACAGGAAACCTGCAGCATGAAGTCAGCAACAGCTTCTCCTCTTTCTGCTCCATGCAACGAGTGAAAAACCCAAATGTTTCTGTCAGTCCTGATTCAGCCTAACATGACCTAAAGGTTTGGTAAAACATCCTGGAAGGTTGTCAGCAGCTTTAACCCGGATCAGACCGAACCTCCTGCTGTTCAGAGATTTCACCAGAACGACAGACAGACGGCAGCCATCTTCCTCTGAGGCAGCCGAGGCCGAGCGCATCACATATCATTCATCTTCTATTGTTTATCATTTATCGTGAACATTTTCTAATTTTAAGAATTTGGTTTCATTGCCTTGATAAATTTATTTATTGATTTTTAAAAAACCAACAAAACGGACATTATTGTATTTCTGCTATTTTCTCCATCAATAAATGTCAGTAAGATCAAAAATATGATCAGATAAAGTCTCACCTGTTTTATTTTATTCAAGATGTTTTTCAGTAATATTTCTGTTTATGTTGCTATGACGACGACACGCCGTAGTTACTGAACATAGAAATAATAAATAATGTTTTTATTCCTAGTTATTACTACAAAATATTGCAATAAATTTTAAGTCCATATCGACACTGCCAGCTTCAGAACCAGAACCATCAGAATCAGCTCTGTACTGGTTCTGTTCTCTAGCAAGCAGAATGATTCTTCTTAAAATGAAGAATGTCTTCAGTGAGAGGCGTTTTCAGAGGCCGCTGTAACACAGACTGCTAGAGGAGATCCTTCCTGCTCAGTCAAGAAAACTGGACGAGTTCAAATGTTTCGTTTCCTTCTGGGGTAAATAAAGTGTTTTTTCATTAAAGTGGGTTTTTGAGTATTTAACTGATAATCGGATTATTATTATAATTTTATTTTTATTGATTCTATTTTAGTTTAATAAATCCCGACCAGCTCTGTTCTAGTTAAAGGTTTTTCCAACCTCTCTGTGTTGAAATGGCTCTGGTCTAGTCAAATCCTGGCTTCATGACAACAGCAGCTTGGATTCCTGTAATCACCTGCAGTTTGGGTCTGTAGCTGTCAGCGTTCCAACGTCGGCTAACAGAAATGCTGCCATTAACAGACGGAGTCTTTTCTGGACTGAAACTCTGATGGCGGTTTGATCCGACCCAGCAGTAGACGGAACCACTGGATCTGAAACAGAAAACGCAGCGCTTCAGCTCCCAGAGGTTTAGTTTCACCTGGATGTCGACCTGATGGGGGTCAGGGGTCATCAGCGTGAGGAGGGGGGCACAACAACAACGAAAAGAGGAAGAGCCGAGTCAGCCGGAGGTGACGCTCCGCTGCTCACACTTCCTGTTTGCAGTGACAGATGGCAGGTCATCAGGTTGCCTAGGTTACGGTCAGGTAAGCAGGAAGTTTTATAATGAAACCAGTTGTTTTAAACAACTGAACGGTTTTCAGCGTCCGGTTGTTGTTTGGAAACAGCAGATGTTGAGATCAGACCCAATAACTGATTACATCAGATAAAAGGAACTGAACCTGAAGCCTGTCATATCCGGTCCGCTTCAACCCGACTCCGGTCAGCTCAGATCCATCTGCCTAGTCAAAGTCTGGTTGGGTCGGTGAGGCGTGAACGCTAACTGACCTTTGACCTCTGGTCCTCCAAACCTCAATCTGGGTTTGGTTGAAAAGAACTCTGGTTGGTTTGAATGTGAACGCCAAGCGGACCGGAGGCCGCTCCAAAAGCAGGAAGTGGACTACAGCGCAGGGCATTCTGGGTAAATACAACCAAAGCTAACATGCTAGCCTAGCGCTAGCAGCAGAAATGGCTCCTGGTCTTTAGCCAAAGACTAAAGAGAAATCCTCCAACCGCTAAAATCTGACGCCTCCATCTTGTTTCCATCTGGTGAAGAAGGAAGTTGCTCTCAGTGTCTTCAGAGGTTTCCTGTCATTTCCTTCAGTGGTTCTTGGTGCAGCGCCCCCACAGGCCAGGAGGGGAACAGGTTGGTTTGACTCAGAGCCCACAGCAGCTGGAGGTGGAGCAGATTTTCTGGTTTCAGTAGAACCGGGTCGACTGGACCATCAGGAGGAAAGCTTCCTGAGTTTTTTCTGAAATTATTTTTTAGATGATTTAATCATAAATAAATGAAGTTTTAGGTATGAGGAATAATGTCTTACAATTTAAAATCGTGGTCCTCAGGGTTTAGTTTCCACATAATCGTCCTGCTGTCGTCATGATGCAGGTTTCAGTTGATACTAACTGTTCTGTTCTTCACTGAGCTGGTAATAATGGGAAGTGTATCTTTGAATTTTAAAAGGTGTGCACCAAGGTTCAGTATTTGGCTTCATGTGAAGGTTTCTCCTGATGCAGTCGGTACTGTGGTTTATTCCACCTGCAGGAAAATTAAGCTTCATGTCATAAGAATTCATCCAATTATGATCTGGAACAGAAACATCACAGACATTTCACTGGATTGTTTAATTTGCTTTCTTAAATACATTTCTGTTTAGTTTTTGAAAATAAAAACTTTTTTCTGTTCTGACGGACTGACGTTTGTCTCTGCAGCCGCCAAGCGTCCCTCCTCAGTCTCGTCTCTGAGTGGGATCGTGGGTAGGATGATGTCGGCTGGCGAGCGAGGAGCGTCTTCATCCTCCTGCACCTCCGTCAACACTGTGTGTTCGGACGGAGAGCGCCCCGTCTCCCTGTCCCTGTCCTCCTCCACCTCCTCTGTCTCGCTGCAGGATGCCTCCTCCTCCTCATCCTCCTCCTCTTCCTCTCTGCCATACGGCGCCGTGCCGGCCTACAACGCCTCGTCCTCCACGCCCAAACGGAACGGCTCTGACATCAGCCTGGACCTCACGCCGCTCGTAACTCCACCCACTGGAGCGGCCGCGCCAATCGGAGGCGGGGTTTCCAAGATGGCGGCGGCAGGCCACGCCCACAACGAACACACAGCCAATCCGGTGGCGGCGCTGCCAGCAGGGGCCGCGCCCCGGCAGCTGTCCAGGCTGGACAGAGTCATTCTGGAGATCGTGGAGACGGAGCAGACCTACGTCAGAGATTTAAAGAGCATCGTGGAGGTGAGAGTCGCTCCAATCATAATCCAGGCTGAAGAAAAGATTCTCCTGTTTTAAGGATCTGCTGTGGTTTCTATCTGCTGATGAGCCAGGAGTTACAGAGTCATGGAAATTTGTCACGTTTTCAGGATGGAAGAAATGTTTTTGTCCTAACGAGTTTTAGTGAAACAGAAAGAGAAAGCTTTATTAAAAGGAAAATATAATTTGTCATTTCAGAAGGAATGCTGAAAGAATCTGGTTTCCATCTAGAGTGAAAGATTTGAAATGAGCCTGAAGGAAAATTCAAACATGCTTCTGTTGATTCATTATTATTGTGAAAACATTTAGTATAAATTATGTATAAATAAAAGATAATATAGCAGGATGAGGAAGATAAATTGTTTTGCGTTCATTTTATCTGTGTGTGTGTGGCCTATGTAGTCTTGGTGGCTTCTATCGGTGTGGCAATGAATGACAAGGAGCTGCTCAAGTTGGCATCAGCTGTTTCTTTAATTCTCCATCTGCATTTCACAGAACGGGCATGGAGGTAAGGTCAGTCTCTGGCATAAAACAAGCTCCTCGTCAGTGATCCTCATGGCTCTGAGGATTACCCATAATACAGTAACCACAATAAAATAATTTAAATCAGTGGATTTTGTTTTACAATAAAAGGACAACCAGTGAGTCTCCTTTTCAG
>NW_015114888.1:27950-28221 GCF_001443285.1 Poecilia latipinna
GGCCCACAGGGTGAGGGGCCTCTGAAGGAAGTCCCGCCCGCCGTTCCTCGTCATGGCTGACATTCGGTGCTAGGCTAAGCTACACTGACTTCATGCACACTACGCTTGTAACAACAGACCGGCGGATGATGGACCAGTCCGGTACCAGTTTCCCTTCCCTGCAGTCGCCATTCCGGTACTTTCCACCATTAATGCCAGGATCAAACGCAGAGAAAGGCGACGGGCTGCGTCATCCACCGCCTGTTTGACAAGTAGACGCGGTGATGACGTC
>NW_015114888.1:30700-38561 GCF_001443285.1 Poecilia latipinna
TGTGCTTCATTGAGAAAGTAACTCTGGCCTCTGATGACGTTCATCACTTCACCTCCATGTTTACAGCATTCATCTGTACACGAAGTTTTTTCTTTATGCTGTACGCCAGAGGTCTCATTCTCGCGGCCCGCGGACCAATTGAGGCCCGCAGGACGATGTCTCGTGGCCCCCACCGTGGTATGAAAGTATAACATTAGTGCAGCCCACAGGGTGAGCGGACCTCTAAAGTTAGTCCGGCCCGCCGTTCCTCATCATAGCTGACATTCGGTGCTAGGCTAAGCTATGCTGACTTCATGCACACTTCGCTTGTAACAATAGTGTAGCGGACGATGGAACAGTCCGGTACCAGTTTCCCTTCCCTGCAGTCGCCATTGCGGTACTTTCTACCATTAACAAATGCCACGATCAAACGCAAAGAAAGGCGACTGCTACTGGGCTGCTCGTCATCCGCCGCGCTGTTGTGACAGGTAGAAGTGGTAATGATGCCACGCGTCCAGACGTTTTCCATACGTTGCTAGCTGGCTAAAGACTTCTATGAAACGTAGAACAAGAGCGACGCCAAGTGGAATAAACTAAATTTTGTCACACCCTCATCATGTCTTTGTCAAAGCCAAAGCCTGAAGTTCATGTATTGGAGAAATAATGAAATGTTGATGACATTTGAGGTTATTTTTAAAATGGTTTTTGTGGAATCCTTTATGCGGCCCAGCCTCACCCAGACTCTTTCTCCAGCGGCCCCCGGGTAAATCGAATTTGAGACCCCTGATCTACATGGTTTTCTTCTTCTTCTATTCTTTCTGCTTGCTGGTTCTCTGAAGATTATTAACGGTTGCTTTAGAAACTTGAAGGAGGTTTCGCTCCACCTCCAGGATGTAGAAGAGGAGATAAATCAGAAGATCACTGATTCTCTCCTGATGGACAGTCTGCTGGTTGGAATAGTGCCTCTCTGTTGGTATCAAGGATGGGGAATTCACAGAGTTCTGCTGTGTCAGGAGGGTACATTACTTTAGCTTTCACATTTCTAACCAGCCTGGAAACAAATTTCTTTGCTGTGTTTAGAAATGTATTAGCCAAGTTAATCCAAAGTAGATTGTCTTGAAGAATAGGCTGGTTGTTGTTCAGTTGCTCGTTTCCTCCGGCTGTCGACTGGCCAATGAGTGAGAAATCAGCTAATCTGCTGTTCCTGAGTTCAACCACAGATGGCGCTGTTGAACCTCTCTCTTTTGTGGAAACAATTGTCAGGACAGGAAACCGTGAGGCCTCTACCTTCATTAACTGGGTTTGTTATCATTAAATCCTGCAGAATCGCCTTGTTAGCATCTCTGTTAGCTCAGAGTTAGAGGGTTGGCCCCATTTATGCTCTGAGATTTTGATATTTCTGTTTTTTGCCGTCATGTTGTGACGCTTTACCAAGCTTCGCTGTGTTTCTGCTGCATGACTTTGACTTTACCTGAGGAATGTTTCAGACGATTTGTTGATCTGGTTGCATGATTGAAGGGATTTCATCCATTGTTGGTCCAGGTGCACCAGCAGTGGGCCAGCCGGGTGTGTGTGTGTGTGAACCAGGCTTTTGTAGTGAATTTACAGCAGCTTTCATCCTGAGCCATGACACACAGACCCGGAGAGGCTGGCTGTCGTCAGCTTCTCCTGCTGCTGCTGCTCATCTCTCCAGCTTTCATCCTGGCTCAGGCGTCACTTTCAGTCACGCCTTCCTGTGTTCGGTGGAGTCGGTGTGTTTACTGATTGTTAGGATATTTAAGGAACCGTGTTCAAACTTCCGTTTTCCCTCAAAGCACCCAGACTTTCTCTCCTCCACGGTTGAATCGTTGCTGTTCTGGATCTGGATGCTGCGCAGCTGGAAGGATTCCTGTTCTTACTGGTTCACTGTTGGACAGCTGTTATGATGCGTAACCATGGCAACAAGGTATTGTTTTTGCAGCTGGGAGAAGCTGATTGGCATCCCCAAAGCCGAAAACATACCTGAACTTTGACCCCCAGCCCCCAGAGGCGTTGAAAGGAGGCTTCATGGATGCAGAGCAGAGAGAAAAAGAGGAAGTTCAGTCCGTCCCTTCCATCATTATTTCCTACTCCAACATCTCTGTGCTCAGCTGACTGATGGAGATCAGATACTTGGATAACAGGAGTGATGACCACATTTCATTTACTTTCAGATAGATAAAGTATTTTGGAATTGAATTGATCAGAATTTATCTAAATTTACTGTATTTACCCTCTTAGCTTAGCTTCCCTTAGCCTAGCTCACCTTGCTTTAGCTTAGCCTATTTCAATTTATTTAAACTGGTTCCAGCTTTACTATTTTTAGTTTTTCTTGGAATTATTTATCTTGTGTGTTTATATTGGTGAGTGATGCTGGCTCTCTCGAGTTGCACTTATTTTAGCTCATCTTAGCTTAGCTTAGATTTTTTATTTGACTTTAGTCTATTTGATGCATTATCTCAGCTTGCCATTGTTTGTTTTATGAGGATAATCTCAGGTTAATATTTATTAAGGAGCTTTCTAAACTCTGTCATGAAAGTGAACATAATTCATAATTTCTCCATGGTAACCGACTGCGTACCTGTAAAATTGTGTTTTGATTTAGTTAACCTTGCATCACAGATGAAGAACTGCAGATGAAATAAAGGCTGAGCAGAAGGTTTTCCTCTATGAACACCACTGGGGTTCAGCAATGCAAGTTACAGTTCCAGGATTCCTGGAAGATTCCTGTAGGATTCCAGGTGGATTCCTGACAGATGATAGGTGCATGTTTGCCTCTTGGTCCTGCAACGCGGCCGTGTCTCCTGCTGCTCTCTGCAGTCTGAGGTCTGGTTTTGATTGAGGCTACATGATGTCAGGCGCACTTGGAATCTGAACCAACAACCATAATAGGGCTGTGTGTTTCTGAGTGTGTGTTTAGTAACAAAGCAGAATGCAAAGCAGGGAAAGCAGCTTCTCTTCCCCTACAGACTGGGTTTTCTTTTGAAGACGTTCTGGTTGTGGCGCGGCTGCCAGCAGGCTGAGATCACACCACCTGGTTCAGCTCCTCAGCGGACAAACTGCTGACTGACTGAGGGGGGATCGCTCGCTGACCTGCAGCCAAATGGGACAGGAAGTGGAGGGGGAGTCGTTCAGCCAGACGGAGGAAGGGGGAAGGGAGGGAAGACGTGGAGAGGTGGGACGGAATAAGAGGAGCGGGAGCAAATAAAACACAGAGCGACCTGTAAATACAGGAGAACCGTGAGGAAATGACAGGAGGAATACTTCTGGAGTTTATGTGGAGATGTTTTATTAAATCTATGGCTGTCAGCGTCAAAGCGATTCAGAAAAGTTTAACTTTTTAATATTACACAATTCAGATTAATCACATTACTTGTTTTGACCAAAAGCCCTGCAGCGGGTTAGGGGAAATGTCTTAGGCATGGATTAGGCATGAATACAGTTACTAAACTGAATGGAAGTTTAGTTTGATGGAAACATAAAACTAAACTTGTGTGTGTGCGTGTATGTAATTAGAACCTAAAAACAATGTAAATACAGTAAATAAAGAATATAAAAGTTATTATATTTTATGTATTGATGTTTGTGTCACTTTATTTAGCAATCAGCTAGTAGGCCTGATCTTTGATCAATTGGTAGACCCTCCATCTTATTTGACAGTAATTTGACAGGAAGGGGGCAAAGAAACCGAGGTTGGGAATCAAACTCAACCCCATTGACGTCTTTATCCTCTGTTTGCTCTAACTGCAGTGTTTTTAAAGTGAAATTCAGCCTGACTTCCCCAGTTTGACTCTTCTCTCATCTTTTCACTGTGTTTGTGACTTTGCATTGCTGACCGTGGTACAAGACTGCATGACATTCTGCTAACCCAACTACCCAGTACTAGTCTGTTTCTAACCCGACCTGGACTGTCAGAACCCAGCAGACCTGCAAAAAAGTGAGGACTGGGAAAAGGTCCTCGTTCCCCACAGTTCCCCCCCGTCAACAAAACTTTTTCTAAGGTTTCTTTCTCAAAAAACTAAGACCGGCCCCCGACCAGAAAAGGGAACAGTCATGTGGCCCTCACAGGAAAAAGTTTGGGGACCCCTGCTCTAACCCAAAAACAGCTAAATCAAAATGTCCCCATGAGGAGAAGTGGTCCCCACAACCCCACATTATAGACAGAGATGGGTCCCCACAGGCATATAAAAACAGACACACACACACACAAACACACACACACACACCCTGTGTTCTTGTTTTCAAATTTAGGAAGGAATCTTGGAAACTTCATGTTTTCCAACAAAGTGAGTTTCTTTCCAACAATCCTGCAGAAGCAAACACCAACAGCATTAGCTTAAATTTCCTGTTTATTATTATTTTTCTGCTGGGATTTGAACTAACAACCTTTGAAGGACTTTGGAGACTTTCATGGTGTTTTAGTACGAGTCGTTCTTTACGCTCTACTTCTGAGGAACAGCAGTGGGGTTTCCTGTGTTTCCCAGTTCCACCAGTACCCCCAGTTAGACCAGCTGGTCAGAGCTACGCTGAGTTTTACTAATTTCTACTGATTCATTGCAAACTCAACCAGAAACAGGAAGTGACATCATCTCCAGTTTGTTCTTGTAATAAAAGTAAATTTTATCAGAAAATATTTTATTTTCCAGTCTTAAAGATTTCTGACTGATGCATAAAAACCTCCACAGGGAGTCTGGTTCTTCAGATGTTCGGTTCTTTGGTTCTGTAGTTAATTGGTTCTTCGGTTCTTCGGTGCTCTGGTTCTCCAGTTCTCCTGTTGTCTGGTTCTTCAGTTCTTCGGGTCTTTGGTTCTTCAGATCTCTGGTTCCTTACCTCCTGACTCAGGTCCGATCCGCCATCTTTCCTCCGTTTCTCCTTCCTGCCTGTTTCTCTTCATGTAAATCTTCCTCTGGTTTCCTGTTGCTCTGATTTGTTGCTGCGGCTCAGAGCAACCCGACCTGAAAAAGAACCATGAGCTTTGTCCGAGCTGCTTCTGCTGCTGCAGCTCCAGCAGAGAGGAAGATGAAGATGATGAAGGTGTGACTGTGTCTCTGCAGGATTACCTGGGCTGCATCATCGACTGCGGCGCTCTGCCGCTGAAACCAGAGCAGGTCAGCTCTCTGTTCTGCAACATCGAGGATATCTACGAGTTCAACAGGTGGGTCATCTTCCTCACTGTTAGCATGCTAACTATCTAGCTAACCATCTAACAGTTAGCAAATTTAGTTTGAAGCTAAATATTGTTAGCAAGGTGAATATTTAGCCATGAATTAAATATTTAGTTCTAAACTGACACATGATGAATGGGTGAATAAGATGGTGAAAATGAAAGATGAACCCTATTTATGTTATGACAGACTAAACCAAATTATTGCTGTTAATCTTTGATTATGTAACTTTAAGAAGACGTCATCCTTCAGTCCAATTTTCCCTTCATTAGATTCTGGAGAGATTTCCATATTTTTCTGCTCATTTTTAAAGAAAACTGAAACTATGACTGCATCAGTGTGGAAATAATCTGGTAATGATGATGAAATAATTTGGTCTGATGTATCATTTTGAACTGACCGCACTCTGTGTGTGTGTGTGTGTGTGTGTGCACGCGTGCGAGAGTGAGAGAGCCTGAGAAGGAAGCTGGTAAAAAATGTCACACACCTCCTCCTCCCTGCTTTCCCTGCTTTCACACTTTCTTTGTGTCGACTCTAACACACTCTCACACAGCAACAATGTCACACACACACACACACACACACTCACACACACACACACACACACTCACACACACACACACTCACAGTTTTCATTCCATTCAGCTTCCTGCCGCCGGTTCTCATGGGAAATATTGTCTGAGAAACAGAGAAAGGCTCCTTATTTGACTCTGAACTGCAGCAGTTATAAAGTTAATATGTTTATAACAACAATCACAACACACACTCACACACACTCACACTGTACCAGATGGGCAGACATAACAGAGCCAGAAAGGCTACCTCATCCAACATAGCTCAAACATGACAGCACTCAGCTCTGTATGGAAAGCCAGAAGTGTCAACATTCTATTTTTATGTATTAGTGTCAACTAGGGCTGGAACGATTCCCCAAATGATTCGAGTTCCTCGATTATTAAAATTCCTCAAGGAAAATGTACCTGCCTCGAAGCTTCGTTAATTTATATTTTATTATTTAGCACGCCGTGTTTCATCCGGAACATTATTTGCGTTGCGCGGAGCTCTGACTTCCGCCTCTGAGTTGTTAACGAAAGCTAAGTGTTAGCGGCATAACATCCAATCTTCAAGTTCGGCCCGCAGGGATTTTATGCTAATGATTCACGGCTCCGTGCTAACGACTCACGGCTGACAGCTAAGTGTCAAATAAACACAACTCAGTTAACTTAAAACAATGCTAACCATCTAATCATTTCCAGATCAATAAGTGAAGGTAGTTATTCTGATTTTATGCATGTAGATTCCAACGGTAGCTCTGGCAGCATGAACACAGACGGCGCTAACTGCTATATTGGCATGTAAACACCATTTCATTTCATTACTATGGTTTATTTCTAAACATCGAGTAACTCATTGAGGTCTGTTTCGTCAGCCATAGTAACAGTTGAGTTGTCGGAGGACAGGTCTACTTCAGCAAAGGGGCGGGGCCAGCATCATGTCAATTTCTGGAAAGACTCATTTGTCTCTGAGGTGGTTACCATGGAAACAATAAAAACATATTTACATGGATTAAATCACAAGCAGGTGATCTGGAACAACTTGATTATTTTTAAAAACTTCAGAATGGATCAGATTAGACAGAGATTTAGGTTTGGACTTTGACTAGGCCATCCCATAATATCGTTGGCTGCATGATCAGGCTGGAAAGTGAACTTTGACTTCTGTCTCAGCTTTTCTGCTGGTTTTATCCCGCCCATCTTCCAATCAGCTGTCCCACAGCATGATGCTGCCACCACCATGTTTTGCTGAGGGGGTGACAAAGATCCTCTGTAGTTCTCTGATCTTCTTCCACTTGGTGACAAACTTCAATCACAACTTTTTACCGGTTTCTCTTCTACTTCTGTGAAAGTTTAGAACAGACCAATCAGAAGCCAGGAAATCTGTGGGAGTGAAAGGCACGAGATCATTTGACCTGCTCTCTGTTAGCAAACACAGCGCCCCTTCTGACGGCGCCCTGGGCAACCGCCCATGACCCTCATCTCCACTGCAGAGATGCTCCATGCAGACTCTTCCTCCTCTTTAGCAGCATCTCAGATTCCTCCCAGTCAGCTGCTGTTAATCTGTGTTAAATGGTATGTGAGGAAGAGGAGCAAAGTGTTTGCTTTGGCCCCCGGCCCCCAGAGGGCAGGGGTAGATAGAGGTCAGAGGTCAGCAGTCCCAGAGGTGGTTCTGTTTACGTAGCGGCTAACAGTCCTGAGGAATGGGAAGGTGATGAAAGCGTCCAGCCGGGTTAGGGGTGTAGTCAAAGTTTCTACACCTCTGGTTTTGATTGGACCGATTCCCCGGTCCTGGTCTGACTCATCTGGACAGACGATTGGACCGGACCAGAACACACTACTCAGGTGTTTGGAAGGAGAACTAGGTTCAGATCCTGACCTGGACTGGGTTCTGATGGTTCCGTTGGTTCTGTTGGTTCTGATGGTTCCGTTGGTTCTGATGGTTCTGTTGGTTCTGATGGTTCTGTTGGTTCTGATGGTTCTGATGGTTCTGTTGGTTCTGATGGTTCTGATGGTTCCGTTGGTTCTGTTGGTTCTGATGGTTCCGTTGGTTCTGATGGTTCTGTTGGTTCTGATGGTTCTGTTGGTTCTGATGGTTCTGATGGTTCTGTTGGTTCTGATGGTTCTGTTGGTTCTGTTGGTTCT
>NW_015114888.1:42043-49873 GCF_001443285.1 Poecilia latipinna
GGTTCTGATGGTTCCGTTGGTTCTGTTGGTTCTGATGGTTCTGATGGTTCCGTTGGTTCTGTTGGTTCTGATGGTTCTGATGGTTCTGATGGTTCCACCGGGCCACGCTCACAGATCCGTTTGTTCCAGAGGAACTTGGCCCTTCTGGCTTCCCGTACAGCGATCTGAGCGCTGTCCCGGTCCGGACGGTTTGGACCTCCAGACCCGGTGGAGTCAGATAAATAGTTTCTCTCTCTGCTGCTTCGTTTTCGCTCTCAGCTCATTTGCATCCCTCTGCTCTTCATCCTCCTCCTCTTCCTCTGTGGTCTCTGCATTAAAAGGAAAACAGCAGAACCGCAGTCCAGTAATGAGACGAGGTCCGCTGGCCGCAAGAGGAGGCCTGACGCCGGGGGGGACGAGGAGGAGGAGGGGATGAAGAAGATGAGGAGGAGGAAGAGGAGGGGGATGAAGAAGATGAGGAGGAGGAAGATGAGGAGGAGGAAGATGAGGGGGATGAAGAAGATGAGGAAGAGGAAGATGAGGGGGAGGAAGATGAGGGGGATGAAGGAGGAGGCTTTGTCTCCTGATGATGCCCAGCCTCCCTCGTCTTTCTGTCTTGTCGTTGTTTGCCATGTGACCCGTTTGGTTCCGGTCCGACTCGAAGCTTCGCTTTCAATCCGTTCAGATTATTTATAACGAGTCAGCAAACAGGTCCGATTCCTTCACTCTAGTAATAATGGCCGCCCTCAGATTGGATTACATGTTGTCTAATCCGAGTCAGATTATTAACGCTGAGCTGAGAGTCTGCTGCAGTATTTTTGTTCAGTATGTATTTCTATAACTTGTTTATAGAGTACTACCTCAAAAATATAAGCTTTATTATAGTTTTTATTTTTAAGAGCTTAAAAACGTGTAAATGTATTAAATGCATCCTGCTTTTACTGAGCTAACTTTAGCTCTAGCTAGTTAGCTTACCGCGTCTTTACTGAGAAGTTTTTCTTATTTTACCTTGGTTTAGGCCTACTTTATTTTTTCTCAGTACAATTTATCTTTTAGCTTATTTTCAATGTTAGTTTGAAGATTTTAGTTTAACTTCAAACTGTTTATTTTACTGTGGCTTTATGTGCTTTATTTTTGCTTAATAAATCTTGTACTTGCCTTCGCTTAGCTTGCTTTGGCTTAGCTTAGTAGCTCACGTAGCCTAGCACAGCTGAAATTACATTAGTTTGGCTTGCTTAGTAGCTTAATAACATCTATTTTGCAGTAGCCGAGCATACGATAGCTTAATGTGGCAGTTTTCTTTTACCATATTTTTTCAAACTTTTAATGAATCTTGCTTTACCTCAGCCTAAATTCGACAAATAGCATGTGAGCTAGGCTACGTCATCAACGAGTGAAAACTAAGGGAAACTTTTGGTGTTGAGGGATTCTTTGGTTACTGTGACGTAAGTTTTGGGCTGAAGAATGTCAGTACTTCATATCTTTATGCTGCTGAAATCCAGTTTAGTTGGTTTTGGAGGCTGAAGCTAACACTTAATCTGACAGGAACTGAAATGTTTCTAGAAAGAGAGATGGATAGAAAAGTGATACAATCTAACCAGCATCATACTGGTTTTATGTATCTTTCTCTAACGATCTGGCCATGGTAGAGGTTGATATAATTTGCAGTGGCGAGTGGGCCAGCCTATGTTTGTTGATCCTGACAACAACTCAGTGAAATAAACCCTTAAGCCTAAAAAATAGCTCCTTTCTGCCCAAATCTCGCAAAGTTTCCTAGAGAGTGAAAGATCCATCATTAGCTGTGTAGGAATAAAAATGAAGCTGATTCCTCTGGGAGTCTGAGAGCTTTTCACCGTCCTGTCTCTTTAAAATAACGCTGGCTGCGTTCAGAGCAGCTCAACAATATGTTTTATCATAACTCACGTTGCTTTCTTCACTGACTGGTTGCCATCTAAAATCTCTCAGGGTTTCTGAAAAATTACAACATTATGAAGTATATGGCTGCACATAAATTTTATGAACACTTAATGTGGAGTTCATGCAGGCGGAGCGTGCCAAGCTTATGCTAGTGCTTTTTCCTGCCTGACCTCGTTTCAGAAACATGTGTCGTCTAACCGTGTCGGGTTCTGCAGCCGGGGAAGGAGTCCTCACATCAAACCTTCAGAGGGAAAACTACAGGCGGACGCGAGAAACCAGCAGTTTCTCTGGAATGTTTTGACTTGCCGTTCAGTTTAATTTCTCCTGGATTGCTGAAGGCTCCTTTGCAGGGGTGAAGACTCATATTTAACACATAAACCACAAAATCTTCATAATAGGTCATTGAAAAGTCAAACACCAGAACTGTATTCAGGGGCATTTAATCAACTAGATCAGCAGTGAAGGATGTTTAAGAGGACAAATGGGAATGCTGTGATCCATGAGAACATTCCCTGGATCTGCAGATTGCGACCATGCAGTCACATCTGCATCGCTCTGCCACCTGAGGCCATCGTTAGTTTGGGAACAGATGGGACTCCAAGTTCTGCAGCTTTAATACCAGACTTCCTCTGATCCATTTGGACCGGCTGGTCTGACTGGTTTCTCATGACTGGCAGAACTGTGGGTTCGTTTTCCAGTCTAGAGCCAAACTCCATCTGTTGGTGATCATCGGATCTAATCTGATGAGGACAGAATACCTCTGGTAGAGGAACTTCATCCTTACGACAGCATTTATAAGGCTTGATTCATGGTCCAAATTTCTAACAATAATTTTTTAAAATCTGTGGCTTGCTTTGGTTTTAGTGCCATTTGTAGGCTGTATGATTTCTAAGTAACCAGAGGAATCTGGGAGGAAAGGAAGATGGGCTACAGATCAGAAGTTGACCAGAACTAGAATAAGCCCAGGCTGCAATTTATCTAAACCGCTAGCAGCAGAGCTAATTTTTCATCTGGCGATTTTGCTAACTTTGAAAATGTTTAGTATACTTACCTTTCCCTAAATCAATTTTCCAGATAAATTCTAATGTGCTAATTTCCAGATAGATGTTTAATGATAAATTTGATCCTCTTGAGGGCGATAAACCATGATGTTTATCATGACACATGGTGGGTAGCAACATGGTTAAATTTAACATTGGTTAAGTTTAACATTTTAGCATTAGCTTCCGCTATGTACAGTGTTGGTATATCGTTAGCAGAACTATTATTTTTGATTAGCACTGTAGAGTTAGCACAGCAAACCTTTTAGTTAGCTGCCAGCAGCGACACCCAACAAGATCCAGAATGATTTAGTTATTAGCAGATTGATGTGGCAATATGAAATAATCAGTCCACTTCGATGGAAAAGGGGGACTTTTTGACTTTTCTAGAGAATCAGGATAAGTTATTAGGTTATTATTAGAACCACTTCCTAAAGGTTTAATTGAGTAAAAAAGTGTAAACAAATAAAACGTAAACTTCAGATTTCTGTAGCCCGATCAGGGAAAATGTGTTAAGTATTCAGAAAAGAAGAAAATGTTTAGAATATTTTCTCAGCTCATTATAGGTCAAACCTTCAGCAGCCAGCGTACCGGGTCTGCGTTTGAAATGATCTGGATCTCCAGGCAGAACAGAACAGTCAAAGTAAGACTGTTTACTTCCTCAGAACCCGTTCGGTTTCACTACAGTATCATCAGCATATGGATGAAATTTGAGACCATGATGGGAGATAATTTGCGGCAGCAGGATCCTGTGATAAAGAGGATTGATCCGAGTACACAACCTTGAGGCGCTCCCTGGCTGTCCAGACTGGCAGAGTTTGAGGTTTGGCCCATTTGTTTTGTACATTTTTCGGTTTGTACTCAACTTTTGCCACCAAGAACTTTGCTCCTAATGCTCAAACAAACATTCCCACAAGATTACTCCCATATGCGCTGCCTCTGACTCCTAATCCAATGTGATGTATAAACTGGTAACTGTTTGACTAAAAACAGACATGTAAGGACAAATATGATGCAATATTTTGTAAAATCCAAAATATCAAATCCAAGCAAAGTCTATTAAGGATGATTATTGTCATATTTAAGCTCTTTAAACTTTAAAGATGATGTTTAAAACCAAGACCAGCTGCTCTGCAGGGTTTAAACCCAAACGTTCAGCCTCAGAAAGAGCTGCTCGGATGGTTTCCATTGGACTGGTTCTGGGACTAATGACAGAGAATTTCAGCTGTAGTAGTGGCTCTTACACACATCTGTGTCTCATAAAGAGTGTGTAGCAGATATATGAAGGCCGCAGAAGAAACAGAGCTCCCAGATAGAGGAGGGGAATGTGCTTGGACTTGGCAGGTTGCGGGGATGACGCTGAGGACGGACTGTGGGAACAGATCTCAGGCTGAAGGTCTGCCAGCTGTTCCAGGTCCGTTCAGTGTCACGTTAACTCTCCAGAGGAAATGCAGCGACCCTGTTCGTCTGTTCTCTCCATAACTGAAATGCACAACAATGAATAATATTGACTGTTAGATGTTTTCTGAGGCTCCAAATAAACCAGACTGACCTCTGACCGGCTTTTGCTTCACTGCTTTGGGTTGTTTCCATCCCTGGGGTCTGAAAGCTGCATAGCTTCATGTTAAAAGTCAGAACTGGGTGTCAAAACTAAATATATGAGGACTGGGACAGACACGGGTCCAATTCAAGGGCCAGACTTGCACAATATTTATTTTAATAAGGAAGAAACTAAAAGGTGAGAATCATTCCAGGCTGGTTATACACTTCTTCTAATCCACTCACAGCAGAGCTAATTTTTAATTTAGCCCTTTTGCAAACTTTGAAAATGCTTTAGCACACTTAGCTTCTCCTAAATTAGTTTTTATTGATTAATTCCAAGACACTGATTTACTTGGCTATTTTGTAAACTTTCATTTGAATAAAGTTTGACATCTGTGCTGAAGTTTTAGTTATCAACTGTTAAGAATCTTCAAGTAGTTAGATGTTTATATTCATGCTCTTATTTTGAAGGGGGTGAAGATTGTTTATGCCATCGTTTCATTTCCTCTCCTAATTTCCTCTATCTTCTTTTTTCCCCCAAAATTTTATTTCAATCTACAAACATAAATAAAATAAAACAGACAGAGAAGAAAATGTAGACATAAACACAATAAGTGTTAGAGAACATGCAAATTATGTCAAAATGAAACCAGAGGTTTGTCTTTCAAAGGCAGACATAATTTGATTGAAGTTAGCGATTAGCATTAGCTTCTGTTAAATACCATGTGGGTATAATGTGTTAGCATTAGCTTCTGCTGGTGGAACTATATGTTTATGATTAATGATTAATACTTTATGGTTAGCATAGCTAGCATTTCAGTTATCTGTTCTCGTTACATAAACTCTGATGTCCAGAATGTCTCCAACTTTTACTGAAACATTTCATGACTATTAAACACAGAAATGACTCCTGATCAGTTAGCAAGGTCACCTATTATTATTATTATTATTATTATTATTATTATTATTATTATTATTGTTATTATTGTTATTATTATTATTGTTATTGTTATTATTATTATTATTATTGTTATTGCTGAGCTCCCAGATCAACTGACTGTCTCTGTCTCTCTCTCTCTCTCTCTCTCTCTCTCTGTCTCTCTCTCTGTCTCTCTCTGTCTCTCTCTGTCTCTCTCTCTCTCTCTCTCTCTCTCTCTTTCTCTCTCTCTCTCTGTCTCTCTCTCTCTCTCTCTCTCTCTGTCTCTCTCTCTCTGTCTGTCTGTCTCTCTGTCTGTCTGTCCTCAGTGACCTCCTGGAGGATTTGGAGCGCAGTCCCGACGCGGCGGCCATCGCAGAGTGCTTTGTAGAGCGGGTGAGTCCTGTTCTGACTCGGCCCGACCCGACCCGGTTCAGAACAGATAATAAGCAGTGAAAGGTTCTGGACAACCTGTAGGCTGAGCTGCTGGATGACTGGAGACATGTCAGATTAAAGCTCTAATCTGGACACAAATCACTAAATACATGGAATAAAACATAATTTGTCATCAAGTAGATCAGGTGGAAAATAATCCCACCCTGTGAAACCTCTTCAGTTGGAAACATCATCCTAATCCCAGCTCAGATCCGACCTGGCTTTGGAGCAGGAGGTTGTGGGTTCAAGTCCCACTGTTTAAATGCTCAAATATGATGACATTTTCAGATTATTTAGAGTAAAACTAATTCATCGATGAGGATTTTATTCTCTGCTCTGTGATTAGAGTCAAAAGAGGAAAATAAACTTTAGAGTTGTGATCATTTTCAAGCTTACATTCAGATTTTCAAGCGGTTTGTTTGGATTAAAGCTGAACTGAACTTCCTGTCTGAGGACATTAGATTAAAATATGGAGAGTCTGGGTTATTTTAAGGCTCAGTGGGATTTTCCAGTGTGAGACCTGCTGACTGACTGAACATCGAACTGGAACGTCGCTCAGATCAACTTCCTGAATGTGACATCGTCCCTCCAGAGCCTATGGAGTCTTCCTCCGTCAGAAATGTGATGATTTCACTCCTCGGCCTCATTATTGTTCTATTTTATTTGTATGTTTGGTTTATTTAATTTGCCTGTAATAATTTGATCCTATGCTGTTTAACTTTAAGTTACTGATTAAACTGCAGGAACCAAAGGTGATATCATCTAAAAATAAGAGACCAAACATGGTCACATATAGAAATATGTAAATTAAGTTAATTAAATGATTGTTAAAGCTGAAAATTGTTCTGAAATAATTTATTTAAACTGAAGCTTTTAAGTGCTTGGAGCCCTGCGGTTCTCCTGCTCTGACTTCTTTCCTCGTTTTCAGAGTGAAGCCTTTGACATCTACACGCTGTACTGCATGAACTACCCAAAGTGAGTTCACTTTTTACTTCAGCATATTTTTAATATTAATGATGTTTTTCTGAATATCTTCTGCTTTTTGGTTGTTTGCTGTTATGCAAGTTATTTTTCAGTGATGTTTTTGTTCATTTATATAATAATTTCTGTTTTTTAAGGCACTTCTGTTATTCTGTTCTCCGGAGGACAAACAGAATAACAGAAATAATGACATAATTAACCAATTTCTAATCAAAAACACATATTGACAAAATGAACAACATTTTCAGTTCAAAATGAACTGAAAATGTTTATCAGTTTTTTGCTGATAAACTGATGAATAAGTAACCATACAAGCTGAACATCAGAGATATTTATGGATTTAATCTTCAGGTTCTTCATCAGGTTGGAGCAAAATGGTTTTCTATCCGTTCACCTTTCCAGAGTTTCTCTCATCATTGATGGAGGTTCTTTGCAAATGTGGATGCTCACATTAGTGTTAGCTGCTACATTTTAGCATTAAGATGCTTTTTTCAGACTAGCATAGATTCTGTTAGGCTAAATCCTTTTAGCACTATTTGAAGACAACAATAGTCTTTTCCAGCGTCCAATCAGATCGTTTAGAACAGAGGTTCTTAACCTTTTTTGAGGTACCGAACCCACCAGTTTCATATGCGCATTCACTGAACCCTTCTGCAGTGATAAATAAAATATGATTTTTTTCCCCCCCAAATTCAAGACATAGGGGTGACCCAACTAAAGTCTTGGTAAATTTGGTAAATTTGTGAGTTTTGCTGAAGTAATTAAAGACACAAGTTCAAATCCCTGTTGAGAGTGGAGCTCCTCCAATCAGGGCTCCTCTGCAGCTCTGATTGGCTCAGCAATGTAACGTGATCCTCTGCAGCAGCTCTGATTGGCTCAGCAATGTAACGTGATCCTCTGCAGCCAGTGATGGCAAAGCGGGGCATCATCACGACTTTACACAAGTGTGTCTTTACCTCCGTGGCAGAGGCTCCGCCGAACCCCTGAGACCGACTCATCGAAACCCTGGGGTTCGATCGA
>NW_015114888.1:54409-57732 GCF_001443285.1 Poecilia latipinna
GACACAAGTTCAAATCCCTGTTGAGAGTGGAGCTCCTCCAATCAGGGCTCCTCTGCAGCTCTGATTGGCTCAGCAATGTAACGTGATCCTCTGCAGCCAGTGATGGCAAAGCGGGGCATCATCACGACTTTACACAAGTGTGTCTTTACCTCCGTGGCAGAGGCTCCGCCGAACCCCTGAGACCGACTCATCGAACCCCTGGGGTTCGATCGAACCCAGGTTAAGAACCACTGGTCTAGAAGAAAAATTTAACTCCAGTGGGATGAGAAAAGCGGCTTCCATCTCTGCTGTTAGTGGATGTAGCTGTGCTTCAGATTTACAGGTGTACCAGAAACACAATTCAGAGGTTCCAGGTGTGAAGTTGGGTTGTTCTCTGTGAATCGTTGGGTTGTTCTCTGTGAGTCGTTGGGTTGTTCTTCAGGAATCGGGTTGTTCTCTAGAAACCGTTGGGTTGTTCTCTGTGAATCGTTGGGTTGTTCTCTGTGAATCGTTGGGTTGTTCTCTGGGAATCGTTGGGTTGTTTTCTGGGAATCGTTGGGTTGTTCACTGTGAATCGTTGGGTTGTTCTTCAGGAATCGGGTTGTTCTCTAGAAACCGTTGGGTTGTTCTCTGTGAATCGTTGGGTTGTTCTCTGGGAATCGTTGGGTTGTTCTTCAGCAGCTGATCCAAGCTGCAGAGCACCTCCAGGAGCGTCTGCAGGCCTGACAGCAGAGAGGAATGCAGCTGGAACATGGAGCAGACCTCAGGGGAAGGAGAGCCGGCACATGCTGAACCCATCCATCCTGCTGAGCTCCACTTGGACGCCGATGAGCCGTGGAGGAACAGAGCGGGTTACTGGGTTTAAGGCCCAGCTTCTGCTGGAAACCATTTACAACATTCCCCCAGTCGCAAAGCCATCATTTACCTCCTGACTGGCTTCCAGAAATGTTCGCTTTAGCTTCCTACAGGTCTGATCCGCTCTATGCTGCTTTAAAACTGAAGCACCATCAGGATAAACTGATTAAACTCCAAACTAAACCTGGAAGAAAACAGCAGGAAACCAGAATTAAACTGACCAAAGCGGGAAAAAGTTGCTGTTTATTTAAGAGCTTTATGAATAAATTAGGGCAGTAGAAGAAGAGTTTCCAGGAAGTAGAAACAGCCGAGATTTGACACTTCCTGCTGATGTTAGTGGGTCTGAACCGTGTCACCACCTGCATGGCCTGGTTCTGCTGGATCTCTTTATGACCTTCAGGTCAGACAGGAATCTTTTTAAAGAATTGATGCTCTTCTTCTAAATGTGCTGACCAGTTAATAATTTATGTAGAAATAATCCAGAAGCATCATGATTCCAGCAAAGCCAAAATGTTTCCACATCACAGATGTTTAAATGTTTGCAGCATTTTGCTGATTAGCATCAAATGTTTTCAACTCATTCTGAATACTTTTACTTTATTCATGTTGGTTTGATGAAGCTGCGGCTGAACTTTGCCTGCTGAATCGTTTTGCTGAACGTCTGTGGAAGACATTACCGCCTCAGTTCCTTCCTCTGATTAACGTCCATCTGGAGGACGAGCCTCGTGTCCGGTTCCCCATCGGCGCCCTGACCTCCTCCGCTCCTCTTCCTCTCTGCTGTCGAGGATTCCTCGGCTTCCTGCTGTGATGGGTGCTGGGGAACCGGATCCAGAACGGGTCTTTATCATCTGGATCTGCTCGGTGTTCCTCCATGTTGGAGGGAGCCTTCACCAGAGTCTTCCTCAGTGTCTGTGGGTTCAGCTGGAGGCAGTTCTGTCTGCATGGAGGAATGTTCTCACCGTGTCTATTGTGTCCCCGCAGCTCGGTGGCGGTCCTCAGGGACTGCATGAAGAACGGCAGTCTGGTCCGGTTCTTCCAGGAGCGGCAGGCGACCCTGAACCACTCGTTGCCCCTGGAGACGTACCTGCTCAAACCCGTGCAGAGGATCCTCAAGTACCACCTGCTGCTGCAGGTAAGACGCATCCTAAAGTCTCTGCGTTTTCAGAATAACCGGATCATTTAATCATTTACTGCCTGGATCTTTTCGCTGTGGATCTGTTTGTTGTTGCTTTGGGAACCAGAGATGAACATCTTCCAGTCGATTCGACTCGATTTTGAGTCACGATTTGATTCAGAAAGGATTCTTCTATTCAGTCTAGAGATTCTGTTTAAATGATGAGTGACAAGAGGAAGTTTTAGCAAATACAACAATTATTTAAAACATTTTTATAAATTTCCATACTGTATCAAATTCCACCAGTTTATATTTAAACAAAACTACCAGCATTATGTTAACTTCGCTGCCTGGCTTTTTCTTAATTAAAAAAATATCAAAGAAATATCCAAAATATACATGACGGACTTTTAATGTGATATTCAGTACACTAGCAGGTCGGAGCAGCAAAGACATAAAAGATAAACAAAGCATTTTGAATCGATCCAGAATTCCCAGTTTTTTCTGCTACAGGACACAGAATCATTTTCTAGCCACAATTAGCCAGTTAGCTTAGCCTAGCCTAGCCTTAGCACTGTTATGCTAACTCGACTTATCAACTTAATTCAAATTTATTGAACCATTATAGACAACTAATTGCAAACAACTGTTTATGACCTTTTTCCTGTATGAAAGTTTTTTTTTTGCAGTAATCTGATGATGCTTTTTCTTATTATTATTAACCTGCCAACAGTACCTCCCTATAATCTCATATATTTACATGTAAATGTTATTTGATATGTAATGTCACGTTTTTAAAACATAAGCTTGAATCAATCAACAATCAGGTTATACCTTAAATACACCTGCTACTTCATTCAGGACGCCAAACTATATGCAGGAGCTAAAACTAGGTTTCACCACGTTATGTTAGAAACTGCAAAACAGTTCAAATAAAGTCAGTTTGAACCAGCAACCCACCGCTTACAGGACAAACTCCCACCACTGTTGCCACCAATCAACCGTGTTGAGGGTAACCAGCAATAAATACCAGCTGCACTGTCAGCAGAAATAGGCTACACTAAATGAACTGAGATAAACTTCAAACTATAGCAAACTGAATTAAAGAAAATAATCTAATCTTTACAGTGTAAGCTAACACAAGCTAAGCTAAGGTAAAAACATAAAATAAATGGAAACTAACACAAGCTAAGGTCAGCTACATTGACTTAAATCAAGATAAACTGGGTAAGATAAGCTAAGCTAAACAGAGACAAGCTAATGGAAACTAAATAAAAACAATATAAACTAGGCAAAATTATATTATGTTAATGTAAAGTTAGCTAATCTGAGTTAGCTCAGATAAGCTAACTTACCCAACGCTGGGTAAGTTAGC
>NW_015114888.1:61976-63727 GCF_001443285.1 Poecilia latipinna
CGTCCTTTGTCGACTTCAACCAAAAATCAACGATTCTAACTATTTTTCAACGTTGATTTAACATCATGTGCTATCTGGGATAAGAAATCTGCTGAGTCAGCAGATTGTGACGTAGCATCGATGTGGCATCGCCACAAGGTAGGACGGATTTACGGGTAGCACAGACTATCAGAACTAGTGTTCTAATCCGTTATGGCTAGTGGGAGTTCTTCATGGTCTATTGTCCATGAAGGTCCAGGAGGTTCAGCTTGTTCTGTATGAACCAGGAAACAGAACTAGTTGCCGTAACAGGTCTGACTCTGGTTGGCGTCTCTTTGGCTCCTTGGTGCCTTCCTCCTGCTGTGGCGCCTAATGAAGCCACTTCCTGACAGTTTCCCTGCAGTCAGTCAGCTTTGGGTCAAACTGCTGAAACACACAGAGATAAGAGTGAGGAAGGCGCCGGTTAGAAAGATGATAAACATCAGAAAAGTTCTGAAACACATTGAAATATTAAATAGTGTACTGGTTATAGAACCAACACAAAGCGTACGGTTCCCCATGTACACTCAATTAAATTAATTAGGACACACTAATGAATATTCATTAATATTTATCTTAATGTTAGTTGACATATACAGTAACATTTACCCATCAAGCTGCAGCGTAATGTAGCATTTATGATGCTGCACTCATGTTAAAATGAGGGAATCTATATTTAAATTAAAGGCTGTTTATCAGGGTTGATTTAACAGACAGAAAAATAGAGCAAAAGGTGATTTGTATTGTAGTTAGAAAAATGATTTACAGTTTATACAGGATAAACTTCCATCCAATAGCTGGTTCAATCTTCCATCAACCACAAACATGTCCAAATAAGTTGATTAAATTCATTCAAAAATATTAATATGCTGATAAAGATCCTGTACCAGTAGTAATAGTCCAGTTTAACCAGTTACCAACCCAAGAATCAACAGGTTTAGATGAGTGGTTCTTCTGCCACCTGGATTCAATCTGTGGTGATTAACAGCCTTCTGCAGGACTGATGGCTGCAGAAGGTCATGCAACCATCTGAATCAGCTGTTCGGGGTCAGAGGCACATCTAAGCATATCCGTAAGCACATCATAATAAAAAATGAAAAACAAGTGATTTGAAATGATTTAAAGCCCACCTGGAGCAGCCAGCCTTACACTTCCACCACATGCTCTCCCAGACCAAACAATCAGCCTCGTCCTTCTTTCAAAAACTAAAATCCCACAAAATCTCACAGGATTTCATACTGAGGCCTAGAGGAGTGGGCAGGATAAAAAAAATACAAAAGGAGACATGACCTCAATTATTTAAAATATCTGGTTTGCCCCAAAATAACCAAGATTACTACAGGCACAAAACAATGCAGTTATTTTTCAATAAACACATTTAAGATCAAAGTCATGTTGCCAAACTTACCATAAAAGTGCTCAGAGTAGAATCCAATTCAGAAGCCGGTTAGATTGCAAACAAGCCAGCAGCAAAGTAGCTGTTTGGTTGGGAAAAACCACTAGTGTTAATAGTGGGGGTGGACTCTTCCACTCCTTGTGGTAAGTTGTAGATGTTTTTGTGTCAATATATCACACACAAATAGTAGCTGCCACTAGCAGCCACTACATCTGCTTTTAACTGCCACTAGCGGCCATTACAGCTTGTCACCTAAAGAGTTAGATTTAATTTCATATAATTACTATAAAATTATTCTATTGCTTATTAAATTGGGTAAGAAATAAAATATTTTATT
>NW_015114888.1:67967-76153 GCF_001443285.1 Poecilia latipinna
TTATTAACTTCTTTTTATTTCTCTTTCACACTGTCTATGTAAAGCCCCCCGGAAAACGTCCCAGTTCAACGAATCTATATCTAGGGGTTTGAGAATCCTTGTTAAATGATGTTTAACTAAAGTCCTTCGGGGTTTAGAGTCCCAGTTGACGGCGTTTCAACTAAAATCCTAGAGGTTGGAGTCCTTGTCAAACGGTGTTTTGACTAAAGTCCCAGAGGGTTGGAGCCCCAGTTAAACAACATTTAACTGAAGTCCTAAAAGGGGTTTTAATGTTTTTATCTTTTTTAATCTTTTTCAAAATCTCTTTCTCTTTCTCACTGTTTATTCAATGTCACATGCTGTTTTTATTTTAATTATGTGAAGCACTTTGAAATGCCTTGCTGCTGAAATGTGCTATACAAATAAAATTTGATTGATTGATTAAATTCATTCAAAAAGATCCCACACCAGTAATAATAGTCCAGTTTAAGCAGTTACCAGCCCAAGAATCAACAGACTGACTCAGCAGGTTTAGATCAGTGATGACTGATGGCTGCAGAAGGTCATGCAACCATCTGAATCAGCTGTTCTGGAACAGAGGCACATCATAATAAAAAATTTAAAACAAGTGATTTTAAGGGATTTAAAGCAGCAGCAACATGTTCTTCCAGACCAGACAGACCAGACAACAGGCCCTTTTGCCCCGTCTGCAGTGGTTCTGTCTTTATTTCTTGCGCTGCTGCAGCATCAGGCCGAGTTGCTGCAGGTTTTTATTCCATTTGTTCCTGTTAGACGTTTTAATTATGAGCTTTAAAGTTTCTGTTTGATGGGAAATCAAATCATTTCAGATCCTGGAAGCAAACAAAAGAGACATTGAAGAAACAACGTTTCTCGTTCCAGGAACTCTCCAAACACATAGATAAGAGCGACCCAGGCTACGAGGTGGTGGAGGACGCCATCGTTACCATGACGGCGGTGGCATGGTACATCAATGACATGAAGAGGAAGCAGGAGCACGCCGTGCGGCTGCAGGTGGGCCACAGCGAGGGTTTGAATCCCTGCCTGGGGCAGAAAAGATAAAACTTCCTGATTACTGTGATAAAAATAAAACATTTTCATAAATGCATGAGCACAACGCTGACAGTAAATAAGGCAGAATAAAGGAAGAAGACAAAACTTCCTCCTTTCTTCTGCCAACGTCAACCACCTGGTTGCCTCACTGCGTAGGAGCAGATTCTCCTGCAGAGGAAATGATGTGATGCTCTTCCTGTTCTGTCTCACGCTGCAGCCGGTTTCCAGCCAGGATTTTGTTTTTGCTTCAGGCCAACAATGAGATGAAACAGAATTAGTTCAGGTAGCGAATGCTGCCTTACCAGAGGAACCAACCATGTGCTACGTGTTAGCTAGCAGCCTCTGCTTCCTGTTTGGTGTAGCCACGGTTAGCGTCACCGTCCGATGACATCACACTCTGCGTAACCCGGTCGATTCGCTCCGAACCAGGAGACGAAACGCCTGATTAGCATTTTAGTTTTTAGTGACATTTTAAAACTTTGCTCAAAATCGGCATACGAATCTTCAGGAAGCAGAAAGAGACGGATTAACGAGACAAATTGTCCGACCTGGAGACTGGACCGAACACCTGCTGGTTAACCTTTAACCCCCCCTGCAGGAAATCGAGTCCCTGCTGCTGAACTGGAGCGGGCCGGACCTGAGCGGATTCGGCGATCTGGTTCTGGAAGGTTCCTTCAAGGTCCAGAGGGTGAAGAAGGAGCGCGCCTTCTTCCTGTTCGACAAAATGCTGCTGATCGCCAAGAAGAGGCTGGAGCAGTTCGTCTACAGCACACACATCTTCGTAAGGGACACACCCTGTCCTCCTGTCTGTCCCCTTACTGTCCTCCTGTCTGTCCCCTCACTGTCCTCCTGTCTGTCCCCTCACTGTCCTCCTGCAGTGCTGCAACCTGCAGCTGGTGGAGACGCTGAAGGACCCGCTGAGCTTCCGGGTGTCGGACCAGACCATCCCCAAGCAGCAGCACGTGGTCCAGGTGAGACCCTCGGCGTCTCGTCCAGCTTAAACGGCGGCACCGTCTCACTCTCGCTCGCCTGCCCGCAGACCAAGAACCAGGAGGAGAAGCGGCTGTGGGTGCACTACCTCAAGAGGCTGATCGTGGAGAACCACCCGGCTTCGCTACCGCAGAAGGTGAGCAACGAGGAACATCTCTGCCTCTGAACATCCATCCTGTCCCAGGGACACTGAGGGACCGCCCAACAGCTGGATGCTACAGCTAACTCTGCAACTTCTGGATTTGCTCTGGAACTCCTCACCTCCACCTCTCTACATTAACAATATTATTTCCAGAAGCTTTAAATATCTTAGTTAAAACTGCTGATCACTGAATATGGTATCAGTGACTGGTTTGAGTATATGCTATAACTGCTTGCCGTAACTGTCTCCTTTTCGGTTTGAGTTTCAGCTGAGCTGCTGGTTCCACCAACGATTACAGAAAATGTCTGGATTCAGATGAAAACAGAAATGCTGCTGCTGTTTTTATCTGGTTTCATTGAAGTTTTCTGTGTTTCTGATTAACTTTCTCACTGCGGTCCCTCCTGCAGGCCCGGCAGGTCCTCGGAGACAACTTCTGCCAATGTAAGTTCACACACAGACACACACACACACACACACACGTTTCTACAGCAGTACACCCTCACGCTGACCTTTGATCTCTGACTTTGACCTGGCCCATCCGTTTCCTCTGAATGACCTCTGTGATTGGCTGCTTTGAGAGCTTGAGCATGTAGTGACATCACTTCCTGTGTTTCAGCTCCTCAGTTTGATCAGGAGAGCCTGAAGAAGACGTGCGGCTCGCCGCGTCTGGACGACCTTCACGGTTTCCATCGAGGTCGGCGTCAGTCAGGTAGGGATCCTCTGCTCTGGCTAGCTCAGGTTCAGGTTCAGGTGAGTCTGGACCAGACCGGACCGGACCTAACCCTGCAGCTCTTCTTTCTCTCTACAGAACCACCAGAGCTGCTGCTGTACACACCAGAGAAATCCAGGAAGGGTCTGCCTCTGCTGCTGGAGGGGACGCTGCCGTACCGCCGCACCCGGAGGCAGTCAGGTAGCCTGCAGACGGAGCTCAGGGCCCACACACCCGTCCCTCTGTGTGTGTGTGTGTGTTTATAAACACGTGTTGTGTCCTGATGATGACGATGCTCTTCGTCTCCCTTCCAGCTCCTGCTAAAGACATCGAGGCGGCATTCCAGCCTGGTGGTGAGTCCTTCCCGATCCTTCCCGATCCGTCCCAATCCTTCCCGATCCGTCCAGAGCCAGTCTCCGGTTCTTCTTTGCAGCTCCAGTCCTCCAGAGCTTCTGCTGGTCCTGGATCAGATGGAGGTCAGGTCTGGAGACTGGGGGGGGCTGCAGGACTGGAGGTGGGCGGAGGGGATTCTGACCTGTATGGTCCGTACCGACTGTTGAGAACGAGAATCTCAATCGATGAATCATAATTTGTATCGACACACGGAGCATAAAATCAGCCAAGAAAAGCATTCAGACTTTACTTATTTTACTGACCCGGTTCTGAACCGTCTGCTGAGGCTCTCAGTGTTTATCTTCTCTGAGTGGCTGGAGGAGTCGACATGTTTATGGATGTTTATCTCTGAGGCCTGTAGCTGTGGATGTTTGTCCTGAACAGCTTCGATGTAGAATCAATCAGACATGACAGGCTCTGGGTGACTGAACCCACTGAGCCTATGGCTGAAGTCAAAGGTCAATTTGTTCATGATGAGCTTCAGCACAGGAGCATGAAGTGATTTATTAAATCACGAAATAGTTATATCTATTTTTTAAAATGAAATCAAGACATTTAACTGAGGTAAATATAAACGATTCCACATTTCATAAATTATTTCAGTTTATATTTTTTTAATAAATTAACGACACATATGAATAATTATTTCATAATTTATCTATTGTAATTTGGCACTCTTCAGTCTCCATAGATGGTCAGGCATCTCATTCATATTTCCATCCAGACTTTGACTAGGCCACTCCAGGCTTAGATGTGGGTCATTCCTGACTAGCTCTTGGTGTTTCCTCAGTGGTCGCTAACGTCTCTGTTTCTGTCTTCCTTCTCGCTGCTCAACCTGATGCTTCTGGACGCCCAGCAGCTCTGAAGGTAAGACGTGAGCTTGGAGGCATCCGGTCCAGTCGGTCAACAACATTCTTGTGGTTTCCTGAAGCGACGAGGTTACAGGTGGATGTTGTGTTGCAGCAGACGGGCAGCGAGGGAGAACTCTGCCCCACGGACAGTCTGGGCTCTGCAGACAGCAGCAGCACTCTGGCTTCATCCGTTATAGAGGTGGAGACGGAACGGAGAGAACGGAGAGAGCTGGAGGAGGTATGGAGGGGGAGGGAGGGGGGTATAAATGTAGGGATGGACTCACTGAATGTGTTCCTGTTGGAGGAGGAGGAGGAGGAGCTTGCTGGCCTCAGAGCTCCGCCCACCTTGTCGATCACCGAGGAGATCCTGGAGTTCATCAACCAGAGCCTCTCCACCACGGTTAGATCCTCTCCACCTTCCTCCTTCGGCCCATCAGAGGTAATCACTTGTATTTACTTGGTGTTCCAGAACCAGAACCAGGATCCTCCCGGTGAGGTCCGGTCTCCAGCTGACCCGACCAGTCCGCTGCCTGCGGTCGCCTCCAGCTCAGAGCAGAGACTCCTGGCTGATCCAGACCAGGAAGGAGAAGACCTGAACAAGAGCATCACCAACCAAGATCCAGCTGACGAAGGTCCAGATGGTTCTGGTGAGGTGGCTGGGGTCAAAGGGCAGCAAGCAGCTGAGACAGGACCAGGAAGTCATGATGAAGATGAACAAACCCCAGAGAAGCCTTCATCATCAGATCTGCAGCCCTCCATATCTGCAGAAGAAAACACCGACAGTCTGGTTGAGACGGAACCACACAGCCCAGGCCCCGTTTCCCAACCCATCCAGCCTGGTACCATCCAGAGGTACCAGGCTCCCAAAAAAGGCTCCACCCTCACCAACAAGGACAAGAAAATCATCGAGAAGATCAGGAGCTACTACGAGGCCGCCGCCGAGGCCGAGGAGGATGAAGCTGAGGACGAAGAGGAGCAGAGAGAGGGAGCCACCACAAGAAGAAGAAGCAGTTTCTCCCAGATCCCCTCCGGCTTGGTGAAGGAGTCCGTGTCGCGTTTTACCGTGAGCGGACACCAGGTGGAGCCCACGCTCAACGTGGAGGCAACCCAGGAATCCAGATCCAGTTCTTCCTCCCTTCCAGCCGACGTGGAGGAACAGCTGAGGTCTCCTGAGGGGGAACCGGAGAGTCCAGACCAACCGTCCCCACCCAGGCAGAACCCGGACTCAGAACCCAGAACATTTCCTGAACCGGAGATCCAGAAGGAGGTCTGCAGAGGATCTCCAGAGGAACCGGAGGAGGGAAAGAACGTTGCTGTGAAGACAACAGAAGAAGAAAGCTTGGCTCTTCCTGAGCATCCTGAACAAAAAGACGAGCCCCAACCGAGCCAGGCAGAACCCTCCAGACACAGGCCGGAACAGGAACCGGGCCAAACACCCAAACAGGGCGGAACCCAGTCCACGTGGTCCAGAACCAAAACCAGGGACCCAACAAACCTCAGGGAGAACCTGGAGCGGTTCCCCAGTCAGAGCAAAGTGGGTCGGTGGTCCCGCCACTCCAAGATCGTCAGCGCCAACCGGGCCCTGTTTGAGGGGATGGGGTCCGATGTCACCGGTATCGGCCTGTTTGAGACGAACCCGGTGGTGGACCCGGTCCTGATGGAGAATTCTGAGCGTATTCTCAGCAAGGTCCAAACCCTGGCCCGCATGTACAGCGCCAAAGCCAGCACCATGAAGGTGCCGCTGCTTCACAAACGGGTCAGCACCATCAGAACCCAAGCATGGGTCTCAGCAAGGCTGTCAGGACTTTCTACTCAGAACCGGGACAAAAGTCCATCACAGCAAGAAAAGGAGACCGAAGCCCAGACTGGTTCTGAGACCAAAACAGAGACCCACGCCTGCAACGGACCCATCCAGAACCAGACCCAGATCCAGGAGGGAAGGCCAGAACCGCAGACAGACGGTTGGTCCATTTTCAGTCGGGTTCTGTGAACATGAGAGCAGGAAGAATCATTTATCAGTAACTTCTGATCCAGATCCAGAACCGGATCCGGGTCTTCTTTAGGTCACAGCCAGCAGACCAGAACCAGAAGACCTGAGAGTTCTGGAGGGTTGGGTCGACCCTGCTGCAGTAATTGATGCCACTTTGGACCCGTCTTTATGTGGCTCTGCAGGTTCAGGTCAGAGGTCAGAGGTCATCCAGATCTCTAGTTCCCTGCGGTTTGTTGACGCTTTGAGGATTTGAACAGTTCCTGTTCTTCTCATAAATGAATCACAGAAAAGTTCTGAGATGATTCTTCTTGGTCCCGTTTTGTACGTCACTGGAACCGGACCTTTTAGAACCGGACCTTTTAGAACCGGACCTTTTCAGTTCTGCTCAGCAGGTTCATGTTTCTAAAACGTCTCAACCTGTTTCTGCTCTCTAGACCCGCAGCAGGAAGAGGCGTGGCCCAGTGTGACCCGGACCGGGGACCAGCAGAACAGTCTGTCCAGACCCAGGGAGTTCACCTGCTCCAGAACACCAGGACAAGGTCCATGTGATCAGAACCAAGCCGTGTCCTCCAGAACCGGGCCGCAGCCTCAGGGGTCCAGTCGGGACTCTGCTGCAGAGGAAGAGGAGGAAGATGAAGCTGCTGCTGTTTCTCCTGAGCCTGAAGAGCCGCAGGAAGCAGGCGGGTGAGTTCCTCAGAGCTGACCTCAAGGTCGTGTTCTCCAGATGAAGGTCGGACCTCAGGTTTCCGTTCCTCCTCCAGCCGGCCGGAGCAGGACGAAGGGCGCCGTGTGGACGCAGCTGGAGGACGGCGGACGTCTGGAAACGTCTCCGCTCCGCCGGCGGTCGCCGAGGGAAACGGACCCGACCGAGACGCAGCAGCTGGACGCCACGAGGAAGACCAGGAGGGTCGTTCTGGGTTGATCCCAACGCCAAAAGAGTCCAGAACCACAGGGGAACCGGGCCTGACCGAAGAACCGTCCCCAAAAGAGACGTGGAGGGAGGACGGGTCAAGACCAGCTGGGTCCACTGGGCGGCCGGACACGGTCGACCCGATGGACCATACGACCGCCGCTGGTCCTCTGGGTCCTCAGAAAGACGAAGCTCCGGCCAGTCCGTGTTCGTCCGACTCGCTGCTGGCCGGGGTCCACCGGGCCACAGCGGTACCGTGGACCAGCAGCAGCTCACCGGAGACGGAGCGAAGGTACGCACCTCTGAGACCTCAGAGCTGGAAATTAAACTTAAAGTGTTCAAAATCCAAACAAGAAGAAAAATCTGAGCCTGGTGGTGCAGAAGCTGAATCAGAACATTTATTCTGATGCAAACATTTAGAGGAAGCTGGCATACCTAAAGTATCCACCAGGGGCACGGCATCGCTCTAAGTCAGGGGTGGGCAGCTCCAGGCCTGGAGGGTCAACCTGTAGATGAGGTCGTTAGCAGGACTCTGGAGAACCTGGAGGAGATTCAGCTGCTGGATCCAGGTGTGTTGAACAGGGAGACGTCTAACAGCTGCAGGCCTCCGGACCTCCAGGACCTGGACTACCCAGTCCAGGTCCATTTTAACTCCAGTCCGCTGAAAGAGCCGCTAATGATTTACTAATTTATGATTTTTAAAAAAACAACAACACATTTTTGTCTAATTTTATGTTTTAAAATAAAGAAAAATGTAAAACATTTGTCAAACCAAAATGTGCCCATAAGACACATTTTATCTTATGGGCTTTTAAGATATTCTGATATTTCTCTGGTCTGAACATTATAAATCAATCAGCGGTCCAACCCAGTCTCTGTTCTGAACCAGTAATCAGAACCAGAACCAGATTCAGCCGCCAATAGCAAGGAATTTGACTTTGGTTCTGCTCCGCTCTCAGTCCAAAAAAGCAAAAGATATGAAAAAGTATACTTTTGTTCTTTTTGGTTTTATAAACATATTAAAGAAGATGATGAGGCCAGGTCAGTCTAACCTCAATCTGACCTCAATCTGACCTCAGTCTGACCTCAATCTGACCTCAGTCTGACCTCAATCTGACCTCAATCTGACCTCAGTCTGACCTCAGTCTGAC
>NW_015114888.1:79577-86141 GCF_001443285.1 Poecilia latipinna
AACTGCAGGTCCTGCAGCCTTTCAGGGCTGCAGGACCTGCAGTTCATGAACTGTCCAGTTCATGTCCAGCATGTGTGGGAACTGCAGAAGTGATAGCTTCCCATTTTGTGACCCTTGACCTGTACCAGACCCAGAAGGAGGGAAGGTCAGCCTGTTGAAGCTATCACCTCTGCAGTTCCCACACATGCTGGACATGAACTGGACAGTTCATGAACTGCAGGTCCTGCAGTCTGGACCGGTTCTGGTTCTGAGGATGATCCAAAGCAGGCAGTGATGGACGAACACAGGACCGGCTGACCAGAAGATGACTCGGACGTAGGGCTCATTGTTGTTTGGGGAGCTGTGCTGCATGACTGAAGCTCCAGAAACATCAGATCTGCTTCAAACTGCAGATGTTTTTCATCGCCGCTGGTTGGAGCGAGATGAAGCAGATCGATCAGTCTGTCCTCTACTGGGGTTACTCCTGGTCAAAGGTTGGGTTGAAACCCGTTAATATTTACCTCACCAACATCTGCCTCCTCACACCGGCTACCGCGAGACACTAACCGAACCTATTCCCCATTTATGCCTTTTAAAAACAGAAGTGGAGTTTGTTTTTCTGGGCTGTGTTCAGACGGACGCTGAGAGCTTTCTGCCTGTGAGCTGCAGTTGGTGGCTTTTCTCCTTGATGTCAGCTGGAAGCAGAGGAACAGTCTGGTGTAATTCGTCTGCACATGTGGGACATAAAATAACTTCAGTCCTGCCAATTCTGCCTGTTTTCACTCCCACAGAGGGAGTCGGTCCTGAATGCTCTGCAGAACTGAGGAGAAATGACCCAAGCTGCACAGATTATGTTTTTAGTTAATCGAACTGAACAAATAATGGAAACATTCAGAAACAAGGACAAAACCTCTCAAACCTTCATGAACACATGAAAACCACAGCTTGGTTGATTCCTAAGGGCAGAAATTCCAGGAATGGAGCCTGAAAGTGAATGTTTGTTTACCGCTTCATGTTCTTGTGAAACCGAAGGGCTGGATGCCATTCAGTTTGACCTCTTCCTCTCCTGCTGGAACGTAGATGGACCAGAATAGCACAGGCTGTGTTCCAAGTGTTCAGCTAATAGTCGGTTAAACTGTTACTCATCAGTGTGTAATGACTCACCACTGGTTCATCCACAGGCTGGAGGTGTGATTCATAAAGACACATAATAACAGGTCCAACAAACAGAGATATTCCTCTGAAAGGCTGCAGGTCTGGACTGAAACTGGGAGCAGCAGCTGCAGTTAACTAGACAGACTGGAGAAAGTTCTGCATTCTGCTCAGTGTCTGCTCTGTTTCCCTCTTAACTTTGTGTTGTTGTTGTTTTCAGGAAGCCAGACGACCCGCTGCCTGGATCGTCCCTCAGGACAACAAGCCCCGTCCCCTCAGTCTTCAACGCCAGCCTTGTCCATCGCTCCCCTTCTCCTCTAAGATCTGCCAGCGCCTCCTCAGTCCGAGCCCCTCCCTGCTCCTCGCCCTTCAGGCACATCCCAGTGTCCTCCCCTACTCCAGCATCTTCTGCAGCCTTCACTTCAGCGCTGTCCTGTTTGTCCCCCACTCCCTCTACTGTTTCCTCTGTCAGAAGCCCAACTCCATCTCTTCCTCTGTGTGGAAACTCTTCACCATCAAGAGGAACACCTTCTTCCCCATCACCTCCCCTCCATTCTCCCACTTGTCCCTCCTCAGCTTTTACCAGATCTCTAGCTGCCTCGCACATCAGCCAGTCCATCAGTCAGAGTATGTCTAAGAAAGGAACGACCAGACAACAAGCACCGACCATAAAGCTGATGAATCCGAGTCCCTCCTCCACTCCGGATCTGGGACGGCGGATGCCTTCACCGAACCCTCCTACAGCTCAGCTAGGCCCCACCATGCCGGCTTATACCCAGCTGGGGTGCACTAAGGAGGGGTACCAACATCCCAGATGTCCCCCGTCCTCGGTCCGGTCCTCTTGTCTGTCTCCGCCTTCTGTTTCTCAGTGCCCTCCCTCTCCGTCGGCAGGCCTTCGTCAGCCTCGGTGCTCCTCCCCTTCACCACGGCCTTCCTTCCTTCACTCCAAATGTGCTTCACCACAACTTGGCAAGAAGAACATCAACAACAACAACTCTGCTGGGTATGTAGGTGGCGCTGTCAGTAATGGAGGTTGCTTAGGGGCTGACGGCCGTACCGAACCCCTCCAGAGTCAGTATCCTCTGTGGTCCGGATCTCACAACCGTGTAGCGCGGCCATTTTCTGCGTCTGAACCTAGCTCACGAGTTCAGTCTCCAACTCCCTCCCCAACTCCAGCATCATTTGTTCGCCTCTGCTCTCCACCAGCACAGCATAACTACTCCTCTCCCATGGCGAACAAGCCCCCCAACCCCCGGAGTTCACGGGTCGGAGGTTCCCACAATCACCTGGACCTCCGTTTGGACCTACCAAGGGCTTCCTTTGATGGTTCCAGTTGTGGTGATTCCTCTGCATGTGTGAGCCCCCGGATACTCTCCCCTCCTCCTATTGGGGTGCCAGTTTGGACAAATAATGTAGCAGCACCTCAACCCAGGAACCCTCGACATTCAGCTTCCCCTTCCTTGTTTTCATCCACTTCAGGATCTCAGACATACAGGATTCCTTCCTCCCCTCTTCCCTCCCAAATCGTCCGCAGGCCCATTTCCTCCACCCTTTCAGACAGACCTCCAAGTCCAGCCCGGAGCGCACAGCGTCGTTCCTGGGCGGACTTCGGCCAAAGATCCCTCGGCTTCACTGGATCCATCCGAGGATCCTTTGAACAGCAGGAGTCCTGTCCGATTAGTCCAAGCAGTGGGTGGTCCTCCCACAGCAGCTCCCCGTCCTGCCTAAGCCCTCGAGCCGGTCTGCAGTGCACCCTCTCCCCAACCAGGTTAACCTCTGGTAAGGGTGCTATTAGTGGGCAACATTTTACCAGCGTCCCTTGGCCAGATGTCCGAGAGTTGTCAAGCAAGTACAACGGAGAAGACAGTCCAGAAACAAGTCCCACTACGCCCATGTCTCCAGTACACCTCATCACTTCCCCATGTCCAACGGACGGCCAGGCCGACTGGGGCGACCCACAACTGGAGGAGGGAAGCTGTCGCACTCAGCTAATCTGTGCTTACGTCACCCGGCCCTCTCACCAGCAAACTGTTTCCTCCTCCTCATGCCTGATCTTCTCCCCCTCTGGGTTGACCTCCCCTCTACCGGAGTCACACCAGTTCCACAGCCTCCAGAGGCAACCTCAGGTCACTGCCTCACCCCCTCCACCCTCAACTCTCTCCCCTTCACCCATCATATCATCCCCTTTGCCCAAACAGGGGAGCCAGAAGGCCAGTTATGCCACCACAGTGAACCTCCAGATTGCTGGAAGTGGCCGAATAACCTCGTTCAGCACCGCCCAGGTTAGCCTGACTCAAACCCTGCAGGGCGGAGCTGGTCCTCCGGGGAGCCAGGACCAGATGGCGAGAAGAGTGAGCATCAACGGACTCTCGCCTGTTCCTCAGGGGTGCAACAGGCCATAAAGGGAAGAAAGGTGGCCATGGATTTGGTTCTGAGAACAAGCAGGCAAACAGGACAGAGAATGACGGGCTTGAGGAAAGATGTGCACTTATCCAAACTGTAAGGACAACATCTTCTTTAGCTGCTGGTCAAGACCCTCTGGATCCGGTCTTAATCTGGACTTCAGAACTTCTACTTGACCTAAACATGAGGAACGCCGGTCATTTGATTCGGACTTCCAGATCCCGGCTACGTCAGTGAGTTTCAGTTGGTTGTGAACTGAAAAGAACATTTTGGATCTGAAGAGATTTACTCACACATGGATCACGAAGTTTTTGGACATTTGGGGTCCAAAGACAATCCACACAACTCAAAGCTGGACATGAAGAACTGGGATGTCATGGACAGATTTCTGCAGATTTAAGGTTCCCTGAAATGAAAGTTTTAATGTTCTTTAGCTCATGTTGGAGAGCAGGAGGACCTCTGAAAGGTCGACACCTTGAAGTTTAGCGTTATTTTATTCTGTAACAAACTGTAACTTTTTAAATCTCGTTTATTCCTGTTTTTATTTATGAAGTTAGTCTCCTCCTTTTTGGCACTTAATCTCCTTAAAGTCCTCTTGGTGTTTTTGCACAGAGTTCTTTTTAAACGACGTGTCTGCAGGTTCTCGGATGACTTCAGACCAAACTTGTTGCTGTCTATGGTTCCGTGTTGCTCTCAGCGCTGCGGCCCGATAAAGTCCAGCTCGTTAAGATGCTCCCATACATCCAGCTGTGTTAACAAATACTGTTGTCATGTCTGTTACATCAGGTCTAATGCATGTAGGGTTTGTTCTGGTCCGGAGGCTCAATGTCTCACCAGACAGACAAACTGGGGTGATCTTTATGACGGGACAGAAATAAAAACTAGTATCTCCATCTTTGTGTCCCAGAGGTTTCAGTGAAATGTGATGTTTTGGCTGCATGTCTAACAGATGCATGAGATAAATCCCACATGGATCCACAACACGGCGAACACAAACTGCTGCCGTTGGGCATAAAGATCCAAAGTGTGCAGCTGATAATCCTGAGAGGCGTTGTGCCTGTCAGAGGACCCTGAACCATGAAGCTCTGATAACATGCAGCAGTTTCAGTTTTTCTTGACGTCTGGCAGTTTTTGACCTGCAGCTTGCTGTGCAGCTCAGGGTCCATTTCTGTCTTACAGATGCTGGTTTTTAATAAACTTCACAGACTTGAACTCCTGTGATCTGGTTATTCTGGCAGTTGTTGTACAAACGGATCTGGATGTGTAAGTAGGAGCCATCATGATAAGTGGTGGGCACCGCTAGCTAAAAACTAGCTGCGCTAGTTCAAAAACGATAGTCATAAACATTAGTCCGCTGATGCTAAAGGGCTATGCCAACACGGTATTTAGGGAAGCTAATGGTACTAACTCCAACCATATGTCCATCCACCATGTGTCAGTGACATAATGTGTTGCTACTTAACATAGCACCCTCAGCAGGGTCAGCTTTACCTGTGTGGTTGCTGGTTTTTGCTAACTGCTAACTCTGTCGCTGACTTTGCCAAATGCAAACAGCGATGCATTCTGGGTACAGAAAAAACATTTGCTTCACTGCATCTCAGGTGCGAACGTGAGTAAAGGAAAAGGAGCTGCTGCATAAATAGACTTCAAAATAAGAGCATGAATATAAACCTCTATTTGAAGAATTCCCAGCAGTTGAGAACAAAAACTTCAACAACAGATGTGGCACTTTATTAAACTGAAATGTTACCTAACAAATGAGTTAGCACAAGTAAATTTTAGTTAGATATTAGCTAACATTGTACCAACACAGTCTAGCAGTTATGCTACATTGCTAAACTCAACCATGTTGATGCCATCATGTGTCATCGACAAAACATGTTATACAACTCAGTGTAGCGCCCTCAACAGGATCAGTTGTCTCATTACACACCTACCTGTAAATCAGTGCTTCATAATTTATCTGAAAAAAACTGATTTAGGAAACGCTAAGTCTGCTAAACATTTAAAGCTAACAAAAGTGTTAAATTAAAAACTAGCAGTTTAGCGGGGGATTTCCACCACTGATCATGATGATGATGATGTTAGGTTGATGAGCTGCTCTGGGCTCACACCTGCAATAAATCAGTTTTATTCACATATTTTATGTTTTAAATGGTTTTCATTCAAAACTAAACCAGCTGACAGAAACTGAACAGCATCTTCCCCCCTGCTGATCAGCTGCTGCTGATCATTTCACCGCTGATCCGCCGCTCAGGGAACAACACTCTGTTTCACTGGAACCATGTCTGATTCTGCTGTTACTCTGATTTTATTGCACTTTCAGGCTTTTTATAACGTTTTTCTTGTTCCAGATTTTTGTAAATATCTTGAGTTTTAGGAAACTACCTCAAAGTAGCTGTTATTCTTATGCTAGGAGTTAGTGCTCAGAGAAATGACTGGAAACTAAAGAACCCCCTCTCAAACTCCACAGGTCAAAGGTTAAAGAATGGCTGAACCTTTGACCAGGTTCAGCCATGGTCAAAGGTTGACCATGGCTGGTCAACCATGGTCAACCTTGAAGGAGAAAACACAGATCTGGAGCAAAGTCCTCTGGACAGACAAGACCAGAGTGGATATGACAAACAGAACCAGGACGAACAGAACCAAATACAACACATCAGTAGAAACACCGGAGTGCGGTTGTGATGCACAGTGGTGGAGAGATGATGATGTGGGCTTTGCAGTCTCTGATTGGACCAGGATCTCCTCAGTAGAAATGAGTATTCTGGAGTCCAGTGTGAGTCCATTTGTCGAGCAGTAGAAGCCTGGTCCAAACTGGGAAAGACCGCCTAGGCGAACAGCAGGCAGAGACCCCAAAACGCCCCCGATATGAGAAACCAACATTTGGGCCACACCTGGTGAGGGACGGACACCAAGCAGGACACCTACCACTGCAGGTGAGAGAGAAAGGGTTCGAGACGGGTTCAGAAACTAAATTTAAACAAAATTTTAATTAAATTTAACACCTGAAACATGCAGGGCCTGAGG
>NW_015114888.1:90778-100402 GCF_001443285.1 Poecilia latipinna
GAAATGCCTTGCTGCTGAAATGTGCTATACAAATAAAATTTGATTGATTGATTTTGGGCTTCACTTTAGCAAAACAAACAGTTCAGCTTCAAACTGGATCATGTAGAAAAATGAACATAGAAACAGCTCATGCTAGCATCTACAGCAGATCCGTGTTACTGAGTTTGACCCTGTTCTGTGACCTTTAACCTGTGAATTTGATTCTGATGGAAACGTGTCAAAAAGACGAGGAGCCATCATCATCATCATCGTTGGACCAAAGACTGAACTCTATATGCTGATGACGGCCTCGGATTATTTTGTCGCTAAGCTAATGATTGCTAATTTAGCTGCTAATGAGTTTAATCTTTTAACAGTTGTTCCTGTTCCACTGGGTCACCTCGGGGGTTCTGTTGGGTTCCATAATGACGTCATAGCAACAACCTTTTGCACGTGACGTCAGAACTCCACCCGCTCCGGCCGTCAAAGCAACCAATGAGCTCCTTTAAAGTTAGTCCAAAAACAGGCCTCTGTAGCCCAGTATCTCGTGGCAAAAAAACTTTGGAAAACTTTCAGTCGCTCTGTTCAGTGCTCCCGTCCCTCACTTCCGACGTGGCGCCTGGTTAGTGACGTAGCTGCAAAGGGTCAACAGGGTCAACAGGGTCAAATCGGGTCAAACAGGGTCAGTTGTGCAGAGTTAGCAGCCCCAAATGACACAAACAGAACCCATCTGGGCCAATCTTTACTGTTTGGACTTTCCTTAGTGTATGACTAAACAACTGATGCTTTATTTAAAAAAACAAAACAAAGTCTGTGTTTCTGTTTAATAATTGTTGGTTCCAATCAGGCTGGAAAGAGAAATCTGTTGATCAGGAGAGTGGAGAAAAAAACCCATCTTTTCAATGGAAACTGTTGGAAAAAATAGATGGGAAATTACATAAGAGACTATTAATGTCAAGGGAAGAAAAGGAGGAGGAGGAGGAGGAGAAAGAGTGGGAGGAGTGGCAAAGTAAAAACTACAGAGCGAGAAGGAAAAGTGACAGAGTGAAACGGGAAGGAAGCTTCCAGCAGAAAGTTTGTCTCAAACTCCAAACATTCCTGTTTCTACATCTGGAGACGAAGACAAAGACCTGCAGGGTGGACAGAGGACAGACAGGAGACATCAGGAGACATCAGAGGACAGACAGGAGACATCAGGAGACATCAGAGGACAGACAGGAGACATCAGAGGACAGACAGGAGACATCAGGACATGCAGACTTCCTGGATGTTCCATTGAAGCCTGGAACAGAACCTGGGTTTCCTGGAGGGATGAGGCTGAAGGTTCTGGAGTGAGTCAGACCGACCCGTTTGACCCGTTTGAGGTTCCCCTGGCAGAACCCAGTCGGTGCTGACCGGACGCCTGCCAGCTGTCCAGGGATTGAACTGGACAACCAGTGGGAGCGGTTCAGTCTGGTTCCTGCAGGGTTCTGGTCCCGGCCGGGCCCGGCTCCGGCCCAGGATGTGGAGCTGAGGCTGCAGCAGCGTCAGATGATGGTTCTGCTGCTCGGGCCATGCTGAGAGGCGGTCCAGCTCTGGCGACTGTGTTCCTGTGTTCTGTGTGTCTGCTGGCGGCGCCGACCCCATCCCCATCCAGAGAGCTCTGCTCTCTGGACCGGATCAACAAGGTGAAATCAGTCAACGACTCGCTGCCAACGCAGGTGAGACTCAGAACCGGGCCGCAGAGTTCTGCAGATTTATGGGATGGTTTATCTTGGGTCTGTAGTTTATCAGCTGCTCATCTTTAGAGCTGCACTCGGGTAAATGAGTGACAGCAGAGCGGAGCAAAGATCACCTGCATCTGATCACTGTGCTGCTGAAGCGAACCGGACCGAAACCAAAACAAAATCCAGAAAATTCTTTCGCCAACAAAATCAAAAACAAGAAGAACGGTCCATTTGGGCCGACACCATCATGGAGCTGTTCATCAACTAATGTCCACCTGGTCTGGCCCCTAGTGGCTGCTGGAAACACTGCAGCTCGGTGCGGGTCAGATGTGTTTTATTGAAGTGGGTCTGCAGCAGCCGGGTCCGTATGGTGGATGGAGGAGAAGCTTTGAACTTCGTCCTTTTAACTCCTCTGGGATTTAGGGTCAAAGTTCAGGTATCTTTGGAGATGCTAATCAGCTGCTGCCAGAGGTAAAAACAAAAAAATCCTTCCAGCTGCACAAAACCACAACCAGAGGGAAAAACCATCCAACCTTCCACCAAAGAAATGAAGAGCGGATCTGCTCCAACGTGCTGCGTGTTCCATGAATCCCAAGATGAACCCATGAATGTTTATTTTGTAATGACATGACTGAGAATCATTTTAGACCTGAGGCTTCTTAACCAGAGCAGGTGAGCAATCCTCCGTCTCCTGAAACAAGTGGAGGCAAAACTCAGAACACGGCTGTCGACTCGAACTATAAAAACTTCTTTTGGCCGCAAATGAAATAATGTTTCTTCCAACCTCTTGTACCGCCCGTCATTAGATGTCTCCCCAGGCAGAGAGCCCTGTCAGATATGTATGGATTTACCCCACTTTGTGCTGAAACTGGTGAAATTTGGTGTTTTGTACAGTGTTTACAGTTTTACGTGGTAATTATGAGGTAATTATGATGTTGATTGAGAAACTGGAACAAACAGACTTCAGGCACAAATCGAATAATCGTCACCAATCTGCTGGACGGGTTTGGACGTGTTAAAGTTTGTTTTATCTGAAGCAGGAATCTAAGCTGCTCTTCTGAGCTGGTTGGTGCCGATGAGCCGCATGCAGAGACAAGTTTCCACTGCGATCTAAGAAACGGAAGACAGCCTGAGGGGAGACGGCAGCAAGCAGTGAAAATACCAACGACGGTTTCCTCTCCTCCTGACTGAAGCATCAATCAGGAGGAGACTGATGACCCATCGCTCCTCTGGAGGATCAGAAATCCTTCAGGTTCTGCTGCCTGACCCGGGTTGAAGTTTTAACTTTCTATGAATGAACTGATCTGGATCACAGCCTTCAGTAAACATGAAACCTTTGGCAGGACTGAACCTCCACAAGGAGGTGCTGTGACAGCACAGCTATAAACTGGTGAACTGGGATCGAAGGTCAGCAAAGGTCAGCAAAGGTGACCTTCTATAGCCTAAGTGATGGGATCCAACCAATCAGATCCAGCATTTCCATCTCCAGTGATCAATCAGCTTCCGCTAATAAGCTAGTCAGCTAATTAGCATTTTTTCTAACTTTGAAAACATTTAGCTCTCTTAGCTTCCCCTAAAGTAATTGTTCCAAATGAATTCTAAAGTGCTAATTTACTTGGCCGTTTGTAAACTTTTAGTTTAGATTTTTCTGGTTTAAAATCTCCTGAAGTCCTGCTTGCTTTCTGACCGGAGCCCTACTGCGGTCAGTTAGGCTAAATTAGCAACCGTTAGCAAAACTCAAAAACTATGAAACTGAAACATGAGTGAAGGTCTGCTCCAAAGAATCACTTCTATTCTTCAAATAGAAGCTATTTGAACCTGTAGAGGGCGATAGAGCACATGCTGTGTCTTTGATACATGTTGAGTAGCAATATGGAACAATTAAATGCTTCAGTATTAAATACTTTGTAGGTGTAGAGCTTCAGTGGTGGCTGAAGTAACGTTTATAATTGGTGCTTTAGGGTTAGCACAGCTGGTTCTTAAGCTAGCGGTGCTCTCCACTGCTCATCTCCAAGCAAAATGTTTCTGATTGACGGTTGGTTTGAGGAGGAGCAGAGACGCTCCTGATTGGGTCGGGATGCCACCAGGAGCTGACGGAGTCATTAGAATCGGACTTTTAAAGGTTGAGGTTCTCCTCCGGCGCTGCAGGAATATAAAGGTTTCTGGGCTAACAGGTCCTTCTGCGGTCAAAGCGGGAACTGGCTCCACATTCCTGGAGAAAGTAGAGAAGGTTGGATGTCTGGGATAGACTCCATCTTGGTGTTGGGAGGCTCCAGTCTCAGTTTGGCGTTTTGCAGATGCTGTGGCTCTGTTGGGTAGACCGTTCATCTGAGTTGGTTATGGATTCCTACGTTCAGAAGAGTTTGTGTGTCTAAACAGGAGATGGATGGAGGATCAGGCCTTCTGCAGTAATAAAGGTGTTGCTGCTGTTTGCTCCACCTGAGCTCCATCCAACCTTTGGTCATAGAACGTGGGACAACGAGCAGCTGCTGCTGAGGTCAACCAGCTTCTCTTTCTGCTGTCATTGAACTCAGTACCAGATTTTTTATGTTTGTACTCCTTGATGTAAATACTTCTTGGTCAACCTCAGCTGTTCTCAGACATATTAAATAAATTTGACGTTTCCTCAGTGACATCCCAGCCGTTAGTTACCAGTGGTTCAAAGGACTTTAGCTTTTAATTGTTCAAATGTTGGAATCTGAATAAACCCCATGGATTAGTTGTACAAATCCTGTCTGTCATTATGAGATGTTTCCTCCAGACTTGCATAATGTTCTGTCTTGATCTTGGTGTCTTTGTCTCATGGTCTCTAAATCAAACATCGGCTCAAAGAAACCAAAAAGTATAACAGCTGCAGGAGGTGGTTATGTTTTTACTGCAAATGTATTCAGAAAATATGAAGAAGGCCTAGAATGGAAATAAATAACAGACTGGCTCTGTAATAAACAGGAGATTAAACAAAAAAAAAAACAGGATTAGCTTAAAATCCTGAACCTAAAACATCAAACAGAAGCAACACAGGTTGCCTGAAGGTAAAAGTTGATGAAGGAGACTTTTAGAGTCTCTCTGTCTGTCTGGTCACAGGCACTGATAGCCGTATATTAAGTACTGTATTTTCCGCATGGTTCAAAGCGTGGGAGAAAAGTAGCAGCCCGGTGGGCTTTTCTGTGGATTTTTCTTCAGCCACCAGGTGGCTCTGTAGAAGGAAGTGAATCATTGGAAGTCAAACTTGGAAGTCAAAGAAGAAAGCGCAGATTTTCATTTAGAACAAGCAGATGCTAGCAGCAGGCACGACGGAGAAATGTTTTCAAACTCATTCCCCCTCATGGAAACACGAAGACGTTCATGTGATGCAGCTTTTAGGTTGAGGGCTGAAGATCTGGGAGGTCAGGAGGGACATGGAGCCGCTGCAGGTCAGCTCGGCGTGAACGAATCCACGGTTCGGCGCTGGAGACGCAGGGCTGAGTCCTTGTAAAAAACCCGAGAGCGGCGCAGAACCAGCAGCTTATATATGTACATTTCCAGGTTTAAAATAAAAAAACGTGTACGTGTAACTCAGCCTCCTTCTGTAAAACTAACCACAATCTGCTGCTCATGTTTATCTTTGCTCCTTCAAAATATTTCAGTCATTTCTTCATATTTTCCTCTCAGCAGCCATGTTGTCCTGAAATGTCTCCAAGCCCAACATGTGTTTGATAAGAGCGGACAGCGCTGCCAGAACCGGCCGATGTGAACTTTCTGTAATCTGGACACAGATTTGGTTTTATCGGCCATTTTGTCCAGCGCTGGCCCGGAGGAACCAGCAGCAGAACCGTCTGGCTGAGGTCAGAAGGCTGTTCTGTTCTCGTGTGAATCCCAACACGTCCAGACTTTCATTTGTCATAAGAACGTCCTACGATCAAGGAAAACGGTTCTGACCCGATTATGTGTCAGGAACAATCTGGACCAGATCAGCTTTGAGACAGAAATCACATTTCTTTGGTCTTTAAAATGGTTAATTAAGCATTTATTAAATTATAAATATAAATGTTTTGTTTCTCCACAGATGGACCTCAGTCTTTACACGCCGTCTGTTGAAGACTACAAGGTGAGTCCGTCTGCAGCCCTGCTGGGTCTCTGTTAAAATCTGCTGCTCTTCTTCTTCCTCTTCACTAAAACAGGAAAACATTCTTCCCGTTTTCTTCTCCCTTAAATTGGAATCAACTGCAGAAAGACTTCAAGTGAAAGGAGATGGTCTATTTAAAGTCACCCTTAATCAGTTTGTTATCGTTTTTCTAGATGCTTTAATATCAAGTTGTATTTTATTCCTGTTTCTGTGACTGCGTTTTGTTCTCTTCCTTTCTGATCTGGGTTTTCATGCCTGTAGTTTTTTGTAGCTGTCGGTGTTGAAACATAGATTTTAATCTCAGACTTTCCTGCTCAAATAAAAATGACATGTTGAAGTTCTCAGTATCAGATCTGCAGAAGCGCTGCAGCGTTTAGTCGGCGAAGCTTCATCATATCAGTCTGAGAATCTGACACGGCTGACGGTTTTATGATCTGATCAACAGTTCCATGGTCGAAGCCATTTTCTCCTTCAGTTTTCTAAACTTGTGTCTAAGTGTGATGAAAAGCAGCAGCTTGCCTGGCTCTCTCTCTCTCTTGGTGGTCCAGTTCGCTGAGAGCCTGAGGGCAGAAAGTCTCTTCTTATTACTGAATATAAACAAATTCCACCTCCTCACTTTGGAAAGTGCAGAAGCCAAGATCAACGCCGCTGGCATCAGAAGAGGCGAAGCTTATCGGTGCAGAACAATGACAACGGTGCGGCGCGTTTTGACTGGAAGCAGGCGCTCCACGTCTTCATTCCTGAACATCTGGACTGAGATCAGTGAGTCTGATCGCAGCTTCAGGCTTCACGCTCTGCTGCGTCTGAATGAATGACTTCTGCTTTTACAGTTCCACCTAACAGGCTGCAGACAAACACAGAGTTCATGAAAGTTGAGGGTTCTGCTTCAGCTCTGTTCAAAACCACAAAGCTGCTCCACACAGGAAGGATTTCTGAGACAGGCAATCTGTTTTCAATCCTAATTACTCCATCCAGTACCCGCCTGGCCCAGCAGGGGGGGCTGCTGCCCACCAGGGGTCACTAGGTCAGAGCCAGGGTCCAGTCTCTACAGGTCACAGGTGCAGGGTTTGGGTCTCTTTGTCTCGTTTTTTCTCCATTATAAATTGTCCAGAAACTGTTGCCATCGCTTTATTCCTCGTCGGCCATCTTTGTTTTCTCTGAACATGTTTGGTGTCCAGAGACTTTGAGTTTTCCCGTCTGACATGTGAATGCTGGTGTTCTGTTGTCTGCCACAGCTGAAGGTTTAAAACCGTGTCAGACTGCTTCCCCTGAGGAATAAACGTGGAAGGATTGTTCTCAACCTTAGAGCTCAGAAAGAGGCTGGCGGTTCATTAGCCGCCATCTTCTCCAGCTGCTTCATGGTCTTCATGTGTTTCCTGCTACAGGATGTGATGTCACAGTGGTGGAAAACTCCCTGGTTTTACGCTGAGGTTAGCGCTGAACCTTGGCGTCTGCCAGGCTGACTGTTTCAGTCGGTCTCCATGGTGATGACTGCTGGCAGCCATCATGGATGCAGCAGCTCCAGACCTGAGCAGCGCCGGGTTCTGTTGGTACAAGCAAATAAATCCCTTCAGCAAAATCCAGCAGAGAATAAATAAAAATCCAGATAAAAGTGATTGATTTTACAGTCTGGTCAGTAAATCTGCTAAAGCAGATCTTTAGCTTCTTCTGTCCAAACACACTTTTTAAAATAATAGGATTTTATTTACTTTCTTGTTTTACTTTAACATCAAAAATGAAATAAAGACGTGAAAAGCATGCAGTTTGTCACATAATGGAAGAAAAAAAATGTAAAATAATTTTAATTTGCATATATTTGACTGAACCTCATAAAATCCTGTTACTGCTTAAATTAAATGATCTAAAAAAGCTGCTCAGCTCCACGTGACCTACAAGCACCAACAACACGATCAATAACACGACCAATAACACGATCAATAACACCACCAATAACACGATCAATAACACGACCAATAACACGATCAATAACACCACCAATAACACGATCAATAACACGATCAATAACACGATCAATAACACGATCAATAATGCGGATCAATACCCAGCGGACGTCCCAAACAGCATCAAACTCCAGTTTGTTTCTATAGAATATTTCAACAGACTAAATATCACATTATAATGAGAGGAAGGAAAAGTTTTAATAAACACCATAAGTAATTGATCAATATTCCAGTTATTAATCATTTCTAAAATGTTTTTGTCTCGTTTTAAAGGGACGTCTTTCAGGTTTTCTGGAGTTTTGTCCAGATTGTTGGAAGATGAGTTAGAATCGGATCGTCGTGTGATTTTCAGGTTGCTCCGTTTTCCAGCCTGGTTCCTCCCAGAGCAAACAGGAAGCTGAGATCTGGAGTTCTGGATTTGAGGATTTGACTGAACTGATCAGGTTCTGCTGAAGGGTCTGCTGGTTGGAAACCAGTCAGGACTTTAAAGGTTCAGTGTTTGTGTTCCTGAGCGGTTGGGTTCTGTTGGTTCTGATGATCCAAAGCTGAAGGCTTTCAGAATCGATTCGCTCCAGTAGGAGGGACGTCGTCTTGCCTCGTTCCCAGTAAAACAGCCTTTTACATGCAGTATCCTAAAAATGTCTCCATTCCTTTTGCAAATTTCCAAACTGGCGTCTCACATGCAGCTCAAATCTGACCTCAGATTTAAAATCTCAGCTGCAGGTGATGGAAGAGAAACCGAGCTGCAGCTGGCTGAGGGCTGCGTTTCTGTCTTTGCTGAGTCTTGTTCTCTTCCAGCAGAAATGTCCCACCGCCGCCTTGAGCTGCTTCGCCGACGAGCTGAGTGTCCTCTGCGAGGAGATGAAGGTCAGCAGCCTGAACTGCACTGAGCCCAAGTTAAGCCAGTCGTTAAGGAAACTGGCCAAGAAATTTAAAAAGGTGAGCAGCAGGGACAACAACAATACTACTAATACTAACCATGAGTCCACCACTCGCATGGCTGGGAAGACATCCAGGCCCTCTGGGACTCTCCAGATTCCTCCGTTTCATTTTCTGCACGTTTTGCTTGTGAGAATTTACAGACAAACTGTGACCTCGCTTGGCCTGCAGGGGGAGACATTTTGGTCCTACTGTCCTGTGTCCATGAGACACAGCGGCCCCTAAACGCATCAGATGATTCAGCATCGTGATCAGTTGTTTCCCCTGATGATGAAACGGCCTAGTAAAAGCCTGAAGGTTTCTGTTCCTCTGGCCAGACGGAGCAGATGGTCGGGTCGGGTTAGCACCATCAAGGACGGCTCTGGGTCAGTGTGAAGAATTACACTGGCAGAGTTAAATGAGTCCAGCCCTGAGAGGGCGACGTGACTCAGCACATCCGGATCATCGATCCAGAATGAAGAAACCGTGAGAACTGAGCCTGAAACCCCCAGAGACCCAAACCCCAAACAGAACCGGCGATCAGGCCTTTAAAGGTGAGCAACCAAACCGACTCCTGGTGGAACCGCGGCGCTGGTTCTGCTGAGAGTCTGGGAGGAAGTTGTGTTTGGATTCAGGTCCTGGTCGGGTCTCCCTCAGAGGACGACTCAGACCGAGAGCAGCTACAGGATCCTATCATTCAGCCGACCATAAATGGGCACAGGAAGTCTGCCTCTGGCGTCTGCAGCACAAAACGACGCAGGAGAAAAGGCTGCAGAGCAGACGGCCGTTCTGATGCCGCAGGCGCGATGCAGCATTTTGTTCCAATCAGAGGCCAGTAAAGGGCAGGTGCTCAAAAAAAGGGCCATCTAACCTTCTAGGACTGAATATTAACAGATTTCAGAGTTTAATAAACAACGATACATTACAAAATAATCAAAGCTAAGGTAAATCTCTA